>NC_133659.1:79777883-80078428 GCF_037893015.1 Macrotis lagotis
ACAGTCATCTGCAACCACCAACACTCCCTCCACTTTGGGCTTGACTTATAGCCTTTTCAAATTGAAGAATTTGCTATCAGTGTGGCAGCTGATCTTGAGACCATGTTCATTCTCAGTGAAGACATTTGAGAACATGGCTGAAAACATCATGCTAAAAAGCATGGGAACTAGAACACAGTCTTGTTTTTACTCTATTGGTGATTGGTAGATCTCAAGAGCATTTTCCACTATCCAGAACCCAAGCAAGCATGTCAACATGAAATTGCCATATGGTACTGATGAACTTCTCCAGGCAACCAAATTTTGACATAATTTTCCATAAACCCTTGTGAGTGATGGTATCAAAGACTTTGGTCAGATTTACAAATGTTGTATACAGACCTCTGTTCTGCTCCTGGCAATTTCCTGGATTTGTCAGGTGGTAAACACCATATTGTTCCTCGATCCTTTCTGAAGCCAGACTGGCGTTCAAGGAGCCGTTCATCTTCCAGGTGAAGAATCAGCCTATTGAGAAAGGACTTCGGCAAGAATCTTACCAGCAATGACTAAAAGAGAAATACCCTGTGATTGTCACAGGACAACCTATTATTCCCTTTACCTTTATAGATATGGAGGCATCCTTGAATTCTTGGGGGAATAATCTCTTCATGTCATATAACCTGGGAAATTTCAGTCATTTTTTGGATGATCAATGGACCCCCCTCCCCCTCTTTGTAGATCTCAGCTGGAAAATAATTAGCAGACTTCCAGCCAAGATGGTGGAGAGAAGACAGGTACAGTGCTAAAAGGTCTCCTGATCTTCCTTCATACATGATATAAAGCAAACCTCTTAACAGAAATCTGATCTACAAAACACTGAAAGAAAAGCCAGGAGAAGAATATCTACCTTAGGATCTGTCTTCCATGATCGTGGGTGAGTCCAGGTGCAGAGGGTGGACTCTATTGGAAGCAGGGAACCGGTCGAGACTGGGAGCCTGGATCAGCCTCTGATTAGCATGATTAGCAGCAGGGAAGGATCCCAGGAGCCTGAGGGCTGGAGAACCAGGACTGGATCAATCAGTGGCAGGACTAGAGCCTGGTCAGGCACAGAGGCACAGGACAGCTAGGGAGCAGAGGCATTGGTTGTGGTGCTGATCATCTGGAGCTTGGAGGCAGGGCTAGAGGGAGAGTTCCAGTAAAGACAGCTACAGACATCGATCCCTGGGCTCCTCTGGCCAGGAGGAATTCAGAGTTCCTACCTTCATTTCAGCTGAAGCCTCTTCCCAGAACAAACACAATTACAGCCCACCTTCTACCACAGGCTAAGTCCAAGCAACAGAACCAGTTCAGCTGTGAATAGGGAGAGTGATGACCTCACCCAGGGTAGAACCCACTATTAATCAAAGATAAAAGTATTCAACAGCTTCAACCACTCCCTCCAGGCCAAGGGAGAGGGCCTCAATCAAGGTCACAGACACTCCAGAGAAAGCAACCAGCACTCCCCTAGTGGTCCACTGGAGATATTACACTCAGTGAGCAAAACCTCTAGCACCCCTCCTGGCCAGTTAAAGATATTACACTCAGTGAGTAAAGCCTCTAGGGATTCCAACACCAAACCTCTGTGAACCAGCCCCTCTCCAATACAAGGGCTTAGGATAAGGAAGAAAGGCCAGTGCAAAGGAGGGTCCATAGAAAAATTCTTGGAAGGAAAAGACACTAACTCAGAGAGACCTAGAACCTCTAAGGAGAAAATGACCTGCTCTCCAGCACAGAAAGACTTCCTTGAAGAAATAAGGAAGGTCAGATCAATTGGAAAATTACACCTTGGAACAAGAAAACAATTCACTCAAAACCTCAATTGGTCAAATGGAAAATTCTTACAAAAATAGAATTGACCAATTGGAAAAGGGGTTACAAAAGGTAAATGAAGAAAATTCTTCTCTTAAAAAAAAGAATGGAATCTGTGGAAACTAATGACTTCATGAAAAAAGCAAACAAAATCAAAAAAATTGAAAAACAGAAGAAAATGTAAAATACTTCAGCAGCAAAACCACTGTCCTTGAGAATAGATCAAGGAGGGAGAACCTGAGAATTATAGGCCTTCATGAAAAACACTGAAGAGAAAAAAAGGCCTGGACTTAATATTACAAGATTTAGTGCTGGGCAATTGCCCTGATATCATGGAACCAGAGGGCAAAATAGTTATTATTGAAAGAATACATTGATCCCCTCTGGAAAGATATCCTAAAATGAAACACTAAAAAATGTTGTGGCCAAATTCCAGAACTATCAGAAGAGAAAATCCTGCAATCAGACAGAAAGAAACAATTTAAATACCAAAGAGCCACAGTAAGGATTACACAGGACCTGTCTGCATCATCATTAAGGGATTGAAGGGCCTGGAATGAGGTATTCCAAAGAGCAAGGGAGCTTGGAATGCAGCCAAGAATCCACTATCCAGCGAAATTAAACCTTCTCTTTCAGTGAAAAAGATGGTCATTTAATAAAATGGGAGACTTCCAACAATTCCTGATGAAAAGGCCAGAGCTAAATAGAAAATTTGGACATCTATCAGGAGGTTCAAGAAACACATGAAAAGATAAAAAAAAAAAAAGGTAAAGACTAAAAAACACTGCTATCCAATAAGATGAAACTGGCTATATCTCAGCATGGGAAAAAGATTTTCATAACTCTTGAGAATTGTAACTCTATCAGAGAGAATATACTTAGCCAGAAGTGATGGACACTCATGATTTATCCATGCCATGAGGCTGCTATCCAATGGGAAGAAACTGGCTATTCTCTATTTGTGAGAAAGACTCTAATAACTCTCGAGAATTGTGACTCTATTAGAGAGAGAATATACTTACCCAGAAGTGATGGAAACTCATGATTTTCTGTGACTCAGATAGAATGATTTAAAAACACTGCCTCCTTAAAAAGGGGGATAGGATGGAGGTGATTGAATGGAGTAAATATCATTACAAAAAGAGGTACAAAAGACCTATTGTAATAGAGGAGAAGAAGGGAGGAGATGAGAAACACCTGAATCTTCCTCTCATCAGACTTAGCTTAAAGTTAATTTATACACATACTCAGTTAACTTAAGAAACATTTTACCTTTCAGGTATTAAAAGGGAAAAAGGGGAGGGGGGACAGAGACAAGGAGGGGGAGAAAAGGGTAACTAACAGAAGGAAGGGAAGGAAAAAGGAAAAGGGGAAAGAAAGGGGAGGGGTGTATATAGGAGGGAAAACACACTGAAGGTGGCAGTATTCAGAAACAAAATAATGGGGAATATGGATAATGTAGAATAGAATCAGCACCTGGTGATTTGCCACTTGAAAGGAGACTACTAATGGCATTCAAAACCTCTTCTTCAGATGGACCTTCAGCTAGGGACTGATTGACTTCAACTTGATGTAAATGGTCAGTGGCTTCTGCATTAGTTGATGATGGTTTGTTAAGAATACTATGGAAGTGTTCAGCCCATCTCATGTCCCTACTGTTAATGTGGATCCATCAGCACTGAGTAATTAAGATGTACCATATGTCCTTGGTCCATAAATAGCCTTCAGGGTATCATAAAAGTATTTTGGTTTGTTACTATCTGCATAAAATCGAATTTTGTCTGCCTTCTTCCTGAGCCAAGAGTCTTGCATCTCTCTAGGTTTCACTTGAGCTTTACTCTTGATGGAATTAAATGCTGCCTTCTTAGAAATGGATAAACTATTCTGTTGGTAAACCCTATGGAGTTCTCATTTTTCATTTAGCAGCTTCTGTATTTCCCCATCATTTTCATCAAACCAATCTTGGTATTTGTGAGTATTCTGGTCCAGATGAGATCTCTGAAAACTGCCCACTCCTTTTCTTCTCCACTATTGCCAGCTGTGTGTTGCTTCAGTTTTCCCTCCAAGTTTCATTCGGACACTCTAATATCTTGACATTAATTCTTCTAGTATTCATTTTGCCTTGGGATCATTTTGGTTGAATATGAATATTTACCTTAAAGAGAATGAGTCTGTGATTAGTCCAGCACTCTGCACCACACCTTACCTTTGTCACTGTCACGTCCTGTTTCTTCTCCTTACAATCACATAGTCTAATAGATGCCAATGTTTGCTACAAGGTTGCATCCAGAAAATTTTATTGTGTTTAGGTAACCAGAAGACAGTGCTTGCAATCAGAAGGTCATAAGAAGCACAAGTCTTTAGTAGTGACCATTGCTGTTGCTGTTTCCAGCTCCATTTCTCCCAAGGCATCTCTGTCATGTCTGGTAATCTGATTTTACTCTAGCATTAAAGTCACCCAGAATAATAAGCTTGTCCTCTTTTGGTACATTGATGATAAGCATCTCCAAGTCTTCATAAAATTTTTCTTTAACTCCACCAGTGTTTGTCATGGTGGGAGCATAGACACTGATGAAGGTGGCATGGCATTTTCCTGGAAGTTGCAATTTCATTGTCATGAGCCTGTTGTTCATTCCTTCTGGTAGGTTTTCAAGAATGTTGACTAGTTTAGTTTTGATTGCAAAACCTAGCCCAGCTTCTTTACCTTCTCTTTCACTGTGGCCACTCCAGAGAAGCATGTATCCAGCTCTGAATTCAGTAAGCTGGCCTTCATTTGCCAGCCTTGTTTCACTCAAGGCTGCTATTTTGACACTATATCTGTGGAATTCTCTCACAACAAGAGCTATTCATCATTCAGGTCTATTGAACCTTATATTGTCTATGAGTTTGCAGACATTCCATGTACCAATAGTGAGTCTTCTTTGATAATCCTTTGAAGAAGTTTTTGGATTTTTTTGTGTCCTGACCACACTGTGGGATTCTCTGGCTACCATGGTAATCAGGCCAGGATTGGGTAAGCAGACAATTTTAGGGCACCTTTACCAGTCCCTTCCTGGCATCAGGAGGTAAGCAGTGAAATCCTTAAAAGGGCTGCTCAGTCACCCAGAGGCTGCTAAATCTCACTGCTGCTTCCAGCGGAGAAGTGACCCATGGCCCTAGCCACCTGTATGCAGGGTTGTGACTATAGCCACCAGTGTATCCCACACCCACTGCTTCATCACCACAGGACTTTGAGGAATGGTTATAAGTGGTATCTTTTGTTGTTGTGTACATAAATTGTATTTAAGTGAGGGGAGATACACAAGGTCAACCACCTCATTCTCTTCCAAAGTCATCGTGATCCAGTATAGCAAGACAGAGTCAAGACTACTGGTGATGACTCCCGATGCAATGGATGACTTTGGCATCTTGGATGTCTAACCATGCTCTAAGCACTTCACAGCACTTGCTTCAGCTGGCTTCATGACTTTTGAAACAAATTGTTCTCCACCATCCATTCTACCAATGGAAGATTTCACATGCTTGGGGTGGGCACTCTGCACTACTCACCAATGAGTTTGAGACTCCCTCAGTTACCCTCAACCTGGTTTAGCCCTCCTGACAAAATGGTTTGCCAGGTTTTGGCCACTGTGCATACTACAGCTTCTTGGAACCATAGGTGAAAGTTTAGTGACTCAGGTGGACATCAAAGGTAGAAAGAAGTCCTTACACCAAGGCACTAGTCTTCCCTGAACACATAATCTTTGATAGGACTTTTCCTTGCTTTCTTTTCTGTTTGAGCTTAGTAACCTCTATACCAAAGATTACTCCCCATCTAATTTAAGAAAGATTGCATTGGTAGTTCTGATTTTGTAAGGATGACCAATAGAAGGATATGATAGCAACAGTAATTTTCCTGATGAGAGAAAAAAACATATACAGAATAAAGACATTTTTCTGTTTCATAAACAGAGAAGTTATATTCATTGTACTCCTTGCTTGCTTGATATTCATTTGGACTTTTACTTCTAATTAAGCAAAGACCAGGTGGAACATATAATTTGCTAGAAATTTACATGTAGTAGTAGCCAATAATATATTTATTCTGGTTATTATAAATATATATTAATATGACTTTTCCTACTAATTGTTAAAAAATTAAAATTAAGATATGTTCCAAATTCATTTTCATGTTTTTTCAGGCCATAAGAATTATAGTATACCTGGAAAAAGTAATAATAGCAGAGCCTCTGTTTCTCTTAGGAAGTTTGTCTTTGTTGTAGAAATGCTCTTCTGAAAGAGTAAAAATGAGTAGATTTGACATCCAGATGGAGAGTCCCTCAGTCAAACCCTCCTTGTGAGCACAAGGATCCTAAAACTTCTTGTGTAATGGAGTCACTGAAGGGACCCTCAGAAGTTCCTTGAGTACTTCTTTTCATAAGGAGTTCCCAGAAAGTTACTATAAGTTAAACTAGAGGACATTCACTATGAAGCTACCTTGCTTTGTATGGTGCACCCTTTGAGGTCACCACACTAAGATATCATCTCAGAAGATAACCAATAAACCTATCTGCAAATATTTATGAAGCACCTACTGTATGTTAGGCATTCAATTAGGTAGGTAGGAGAAGAAAGGGAGGTAGGAAATAAACATTTATGAAGTACCTACTGTATGTTAGGCACTCAATTAGATGGGAGAAGAAATGAAGGGAGAAAAATCAATATTTATCAATCATCTACTATGTTAGGCACTCAGGTGATAGAAGGAAGAGAGGAAAGAAATAAGTATTTATTAATCATCTACTATGGGCCAGACACTGTGTATTTTCCAGATATTATCTCTTTTGATCTTCACATCAACAGTCCTGGAGGATTAGATGCTTAGTATTGTATCCATTGGAAACTGAGGCACAGAATTATTGCCCCAGTACAGCTAGTGACTGAGGCTTGATTTGAACTCAAGTCTTTCTTAGCCCAGTATCAGTATGCCATGTATCTGTTGGAGTTACAGAGATTAAAAATAAAGCAATTCATACTCTGAAGGAATTACATTCCATCAAAGCCATGGTAAGGAACTCTTTTAAGTAGAATGAAAATAGCTACTTTTTCCTGTGAAGGATTAGGTGAGCAGTAAAAAAGGTCTTATAGCTAATCAATACTGTTCATCAAATTAACTTTTTTTTGAAAGATAATCAGGGTCAAGTGACTTGCCTAGGGTCATGCAGCTAATGTCTGAAGCAAATTTGAACTCAGATCCTCCTGACTTGAGGGCCCATGCTCTGTCCACTGTTGCCTCTAACTGCCCCGCCCCCATCAAATGGACTTTTAAGTTAGGTCTTTTGAGTTCTCAGTAATCATAATCACCTTTTTGGTATTTTTCATTTAGACAGATATTTTGGTTAATAGGATTTTGTTATTCATCCTCATAGCTCATCCCCCCCCCCCCAGCAGGAAGCACTCATAAGTAGGAAAGGATGCTTGAATTTGAAGGAAGAAAACTTGAGGTTAAATCTTAGATTTGCTGCCTTACTATCTACCTATGTGACTTTTGGCTAGTCAGTTAAAATTATTGGGGGAGAGGGGAGGGTAATGGAAAAGAGAATAAGATTGCTTTTTAGCTCTAAATCTATAAAACTATGAAATCTTTGAGAAAAGGAAATTAAAGACATTTACCAACTTTCCAGATCAATTTCTGTAACCTGGAATTTAAAGTTAAAGCTTTTTGTAAGTACCTGAGACCACCAGGGGTAGCTAAGGAAATTAACTGTGTTTGTATAGCATTTCAGAGCTTAATAAACCATAGCAGTAAATGTACTTGCTGTGGGGACAAATTGTCTAACTCTAGGAGCTCCTCAGAGCATAGAGGAAAATTATTGTCATGTAAATATGCTTGTTATTTAGCAACCTGCATAATTGTTTTTTAACTTTTGTAAGGGGGTTGAAAACAGTAAAATTCAATTAAACAGGATATTTGAGGGAGTTCCTCTGGTTCCTTGAGAATTTAGCCTTTTGGCACTAACAGACTCCTATGCAATCTTTGGGAAATGTCTTAGTTCATTTTGGGGTTTGTTTTAGTTTCTTGCCTAATCATTTAATGGAATCTTTCCTTGAAAATTGACAGTGAATTTCTAGTTAAGTCTTCATTTTGAGTCTTGTAGGAATGTCATTTTGATCATTCAACATCTTGCAGCCCCATTAGTTATTGTTAAGCAATAGATGAATTTGTCTTGTTACTCCTCTGGAAGCTGCTTTTTAAAAATAAATTCTAGCTATCATTTGCTTAACTGTATGGTCAATATATATTTATTGAATACTATATCCAAATTCTGTATTGTCTCTTGCTTTATTTTTAAAAAATAAAGCATTGAATTCATTTGCATTTGCTTGGGCTGAATTTAGAAGATATCATCAAAATGGATCAGTTTTTAGTAGACATTGTAAAATTCATTGGGGTAGGGATATCTTTGTAGCCATTTGGAATCAAGGAAAAAGCTAAGTTTCTTTTTTCATTTGGGGGAGGGGGAGATTGCATTATACTCAGACATTTTCTTGTTTTTTTCTAAAGACACTTATAATTTTAAATTCCTGAAGCAGTACTTGAAAACTGGAAACATCCAATTAGAGTGAAATAAGAAGCTTCTAGTTGACACATTGGATAGAATCCAGAGTTTAGAGTTAGGAAGAATCATTTTCCTGAGTTCAAATCCACCCTCAAACACTTACTAGGTTGTGTGATCCTGGCAAGTCACTGAACCAAGTTTGCCTTAGTTTCCTCATCTGTAAAATGAGCTGGAGAAGGAAATGACAAACTACTCCAGTATCTTTGCCAAGAAAATCCCAAATGAGGTCATGAAGAGTTGAACTTGACTAAAAAGTTTTACTTAAAGAAAAAAGTTTCTAGCTTAATGAACTTAGACAAATCACTTTCATTTCTTCTCTTTGAACCTACAGTAGTTTCTTCAGTAAAAGTAAGGGGACTGGACCAGATAATGACCAAGACCAGTTAACTCTTACCATCTCCCCCTCCATATGAATTTGTGACTAATATTCTTCTCTCTGGGCTTCAGTTTTCTTTAAAATTTATTTCTGTAAAATGAATGGGACATATATATTACATATATATATATATAAATATATATATATATATATATATATATATATATATATATATATTTACACACACACACACATTCCAGCTTTAAAATTCTAATAGTCACTGGAACACAATGACCAGAAGGGATCTCAGCATCATTGCACAAATAAAGGGAGCCTCTGAAGAGCACTCAGAAAAATGTCTTTGACTTTTCGAGTGAATACTAGACTGGACAGAGAGAGCCAACACTATTCATACAACTGGAAACCTACTGTAGAAAGTAAAACTTTTCCTAAGTCTGACAAATGTAAATAAGAGCCTAGGGCTGTGAAATATGGAATGTCACACCTCTGAAGCCTGTTCATGGAGAAGCTACAGTTTATCCAATGATTATCATAAAGCAAATAGAATTTTTACAAAGGTTAAGTTTTCTAATCTCTAAATTTCCCAAGATAACAATCCCTAATGTTAAATTTTGCTAACTTCTCTTGGGGTTTAGAATCATTATATTCCTATAAGAAAAATGGAACCTTTTACCAAATGTTTCAAGATTCTGTATCACCTGTCCTTGTACTAAAATTTCAGTTTCTCTATACCAGAAAAAAAAAAATAATGAATGAAAGGGGAGGGAAGAACAAAACAACACAAGAAGACCTACATATGGTCAAGCAGTTGGGATTCTCAGAAGTCAAAAAATTTCTAGAATTTCATTTCCTTTCTAAAAAGATTTCTTTTTAGAGAACCAAATCAACCAGCAAACCTATTCCTCCTAATCCCTGGGTATTATGGACAACGTTTTAAAAAAAAAAAAAAAAAGACATCCTTTAACAAATTCAAATAGTCCCCCAGTTAGAAAAGTTGGCCTAAACCTTGCACTGAAACCTAAATTATTTTCTGATCCTGCTGCTTTTGGATTCTGCCTGAGACTTCTGCCCTAAAGGAAAAATACTGTTCAATTGAGGGTTCCAATTACTAAAGTGCCAGTAACTGCAACTTTTCTATGCTTTTCAAAACTTTTATAAATGGAATCTAATGGGTTCCTCCTAGACTCACTAGTTAATAACATTTGAGGAATATGGAATCTAAAAATATACCATCATATCACAGAGAGCTCTTTCCCTCAGTTCCTCCTCATGAATGGTTGGCATTGGACTCATTTTATTTAAAACAGAAAGTAAAATTTTATCATTTCTATCTTTCAGATGAAAATAAGTTCATGTTACTGGAATTAGGAAAGAGCAAGTAAAGTGACATTACTCTAAGACTGCAGATGCATGCTTAACTAGAATTTGTCATTACTCATCAAGGAAAATATGCACATTTTTCTCTAGGCAGCCTGCACATCTCAGAGGGCTGCTAATTAGCAGAATATTTAGAGTGCCTTACAGTGACCCACAGGATCATGTCTAATTAAAATTAATTCAAAGCACACAGTATCCCACATCTTGGTTCCTTCAACAGTTTTTGGGTGTCATATAAGTATGCTTCATTAGACTGATCCTGCTTGAAATGATTTTCTCTTTATATACTTAATTGTACTTTTTTCTGGATCTATTCCTTTACCTTTAAGGTACTATAAATTTAGCTTAGCATTATTTGTGCAAATGTCTTCTCTCTTCTACTGGATTAAAGCTCTTTGAGGACAAGGATCTTTTAATTCCTAGGGACTAGTTTATGTGCATAGAATTAGTGTTTAGTAAAGTTCATTAGATTGTATTGCGTAGAATTTAGTCCTTTTGAAAAAAAAAATTGTCCCCAAAAGTATTAACAAAAAAATTGTTTGTATAGAGTACTGAATTTGGAGGCACAAAGACTTACTGGAATTATTCAACTTACAGACTTGTAACATAAATAAGTCACTTAGCTTTTCTGGGACTCAGTTATCCTGTCTTTAAAATGGAGATAATAATACCCTTAGCAGCTACTTCACAGGGTTGTATGAGGCTTAGATGGAGCAATCCATGGGAAGTATTTTGCAAACCCTAAAGTTTTAGATAAATGTCAGCTGAAAGCTAACTGGTGGTTTCATAAATTCCAAATGTGCTTCTAAAGAAAGTATGGAAGAGAGTTAGTTATCAGTGGACAGATTAGCTTAACCTATTCAAGGTTGTTGATCTCATTTCACAATATATCCAAACTATGCTATAATAATAGTCCCTCATAAAATACTCTGTTTTTCTAAAAATGTGTTATTTTACATATATCATAACAATATCCTTGTGAAGCAAGTTGTATGAGACAATATTGTTGTATGCACTTTGAGAATAAGGGCTAAATCTAAGTTGTGACTTACCTAAGAATTATAGGCTATAGATTTAGGAAGAAACCTTAAGGGTCATTTAAGTTACAGTTTACAGATAAAGAAGCCAACACCTGAAAGGTTGAGACTTGCCCAAAAGTCATCCACAGCTTTCTTCTTTTAGTAGTGAATAGGCTGCTTCATTTGAATGAAAATCAAAATAAAGAGGGTATGTGTAATGAACATGTTCCATTGGTATAGGTAATTTCCAGGTGAGAAACTATAGAGATGACTTCCTTCTCTACAGTTTAACAGTCTTAGAAGTTCACGTAGAGTACTGAAAGCTGAAGCAGCTTGCCCAGAGTGTGTCAGAACTTGAACCAGGCTCTTCTTGGCTCCTTGGATTCTCTATCCACTAGATGGGAGTCATTACCTTGACTTAATCCTTAAGGAAAAGGTATGCCTAAGGCTACAATAAAATTAAATGATCAAACAAGCAGGATGATGTCATAGACAAGTGGTTAGAGCTAAATTAAAACCATCTGATTTTAATTAAAATGGTGACTAAGTTTAGATTAGATGGCATACCAAGTTGCTCCAGGGAAGTAAAATGTGTCACTGTTTCAGGTTAACTGGATTTGCCCTTTTTGTTTGTTTATTTTTTAATGTACAAAAAGTTCCTGAATTTGATAATACATGTGCCAACAAATGAAGGGAGGTAACACATGTGCCAACAAATAGAGGGATGGAAGTTGATTATTGGACCAGGTTCTTATTTTTGCTTTTAGGCAAATTCTTCCCACATGAAGAATCCAATCATCTTAACTTCTCAGCATCTGACTGTGCTTGTTAGTAATATCATCAGTCTGTCCATTTATGGTTGCAAGATTGATTCAGATGAGAGCTGACTGACACTTTGAAAAGAGACAGGTGACTTACTTTTAAGGTGTTTACATTCCTAAACGAGCCCAATGTTGTGGAGAGAAGAGTAAGCCATGTAATCCAATAGTAGGAATAAACTACATGCTATCTCACTCCAGATCTGATTGGCATTGTAGTCATACAGGGAAACCTAGAAGGGAGATCTCTGTTAGTTGTGACAATGGTGAGAAGTGAAAAACATTTTCACTGATTCCAGAATCAGTGTTTGTTTCACCACATTAAGATTGTGATTCAGGGGCGGCTAGGTGGCGTAATGGATAAAGCACCAGCCTTGGAGTCAGGAGTACCTGGGTTCAAATCCGGTCTCAGACATTTAATAATTACCTAGCTGTGTGGCCTTGGGCAAGCCACTTAACCCCATTTGCCTTGCAAAAAAAAAACCTAAAAAATAAAAATTAAAAAAAAAGATTGTGATTCAGAGTTATAGGGGCTGATATAGAAAGACAAACATGTCTCTGAAATGAATTGAGCTAATTTTTCTATTTCCTGCTATCTAGATTAAACTTTAGCAGTGTTATTCAGGGTCAAAGACTGAGAATGGAAAGTCCCTCATAAAATCAAATTGTAGAATTATAGAATTTTTAGAGTTAGAAGGGATCTTAGGTATAAAATAGAACAGTCTGGTTTTATAGACATAACCAATAAGAAGCCCCTGACTCACAAGACTTATGGTTCAGAACTATATTCTAACATGCCAAACTTCAAACCCTGCTGCTTATTTTTGTTATGAATTTGATCAAAACCCTAGATGTTGCTAACACTTACCTACTTGACAGGTGTGTCATATGAATCAAGTGATTCCAGACAGAATGTAAATCAAACATGTAAATGATCATTTATTTTTCATTATATAATAATTGGAAATAGAATGATTAGTAGCCCACATGTAGCCTTCTGAATGACTTATTTGTGTAATTAAGATGATAATTTGATTTAATCTGTTGTCAGTTTTGAATTTATTTTCTCTAATCTTTGTTCAAAAAATGTCCCCTCTAATTTTTCCTAAAATAGTATATCCTTTCTTTACAGCAAGAAGGGTTTTAAAAATAAATAAATAAATGCATTATTACTTTCTAGCAGTAAGAAATGTAGTATTTAATTATTTAGTGAAATGTCAAAAAAAGAAAAATGTTTATTTCATAAAATACATAGCAGGCATTTGTCTTCATTATTTGAAACTTGGAGTTGGTGTCAGTGGGAGACTAGAAATGATTTCAGTTGCCTTTCCACAACAAGGAACACTGTTTTTGTTCCTTTATTGTATTCCAGTCCAGGTATCTAACAACAGGTAAAAGGTTTTGACCTGAATCATTTGTTTTCACTGGTAATCCAAGCAAATTGAATTATTTCAGTTGAATTTAGATTTGAGGACTATCTTGCTTCTTCAATTCAGTAGTTTTAGAAAAGGCATATTTTTCAATGTCATTTAAGGTCATTCACTCATTATATTTTGCATATCACATAATGTGAGCCGCAACTCCCATGAAGGTCTTTGTTTCAGTTAATAAAATTAAATTAAACAAATATTTATTATATGCCTATTGTTTGCAAGAGAAATGTACTAAACTCTTGGGGAAATGCAAAACTTAGAGGGCTTATCTTCAAGTAATCTTGCAAATTCAGAGTATTACCATAGCTTGCTGTAGTTTAGACTTCAGTCAAAAACATTTACTAATCTAGCCAGCACTGTTCTGAGGTTTGGAGATTCAAATATGAAAAAAGAAAGCCCCCCCCACCCCACCCCCGCCCATTCTCAAGAAGCTTATCATCTAATAAAGAAAGATAACACAGTAAAAGAAGTAGAAAGTAGGAGAGGAAAGGTTTTAGGAATGTCCTTGATGAGAAGCCATGGTGGAAAAATGCAAAGGAGTGTAGCCCCCTTCTGAAATGAAAAGAACCTCAAATGGAAGTAGGGCGGAGCCCTTCACTCTACTCTCCAACCTTCTAATCAGAGGCAGAAGGTTCTCAGGAGATTAACAGTCCAATTCAGTCCAACTTCTTGAGTCTTTCTCTTTAACAGTAATGAGTAATTTAATGAGGAAGTCAACTGATCTTTTATATTCTGTTTCCCAGATTTTACCAAATCATGCCTTTTTTGGTAACTAACAACTTAGTGGACAATTTAAATGATATAGCACTGATTTTAAAAAAATAAATATTGATGGTATCTAGTAAAAGATATCTTAGTATGAATATTTGGAATCCCTCAAGATTGATTATTTTTCTCTGAAGTGTTAAGAAACTCATGGTAAATATTCCAAGGAATTCGTATCTAGCAGTTTTATCTCATCCTACATGCCTGAACAAAGTTATACATTACATATAAAATACTGCTTGTATTGTTAAGAATAAAAATATCTTTTAAGTGAATATTGCTTTTTATTAGGGTGGGAAGCAGGTTTTTCCTTGACAAATGAGATGATGATAAGATGAAATGACAATAGCAATAATAATTAATAATGATAAAGCACTTGTAGGTTTGCAATGCCCTTTACAAATATTTTATCCTTACAAAACCCTGGGAAGTAGATATTTTTATTATTCCCATTTTACAAATGAGAAAACTGAGACTTAGTGAATTTTAATGACTTACCAAGAGTTACACAGCTGGGAAGTGTCTGAGGCTGGATTTAAACTCAAGTGTCTCTGACACCATAGGGCAGCCAGGTGGTGCAGTGGATAGCTAGAGGGTCAGAAAGACTTGACAGGAAGTCGGGAAGACTCATCTTTCTGAGTTCAAATCTAGTCACAGATATTAATTGTGTGACCCTGGACAAGTCAACTTGCCTTTGTTTCCTCATCTATAAAATGAACTAGAGAAGGAAATGACAAATGACTCCAGGATCTTTGCCAAAAAGATCCCAAATGGTATCACAAAGTATTAGATGTGACTAAATTAATTGAATAATAACAAAAACAATGTGGCATCAGATCCAATACTCTGTTTACTGTGCCACCTATTCTATATGTTATTGAAGTTACTATCTAAAAGTCAAGAATGAATTGTGTGTGTGTGTGTGTGTGTGTGTGTGTGTGTGTGTTGTGTGAAGGGCACATTCATTACAAATGGGTTGTTTAATTCTGTAGTATAGCAAATATTGAAATATTCCATTGGAAACACAGATATATTATGAATCCGTTCAATAAACATTTTATCAAGTATTTACTTTGTGCCTATCCCTGTGGATTTTATTATCCTTATTAAGACTATATTAACATTTATTCATTATACTACCTTTTTAAAAAAAAAGTACTTTCATATAGGATCATTGATTTAGAACTGGAAGTCGTAGTCATCAAGCCCACCCCTTAGTTTTACAGGTGAGTAAATTGAAAAAGAGGTTAAGTGATTTGCATATATGCATATGGCACTTTTTGTCAGAGGCAGACCTTGAAACTGTATGTTCCTGACCCCTAAGGCCAAATCAGCAGTTGCCCCAAAGAAACAATATTTGCTAATATTTGACATTTTAAAATTCATTTAATCATCAGATAAAATCTTGTTTTATGAAGAAATAAATTCATAATTTAGCAATATTTGCAATTATCAGGAAATATTTGTTGAATGAATGAATCTGTTTTGGAAGTTCTTAGTTAAGCCAAGAGTGTTGGTCATAAAACATGTTTAATCATTGCCAGAACAACCTAATTGTATTTAAAGCAAATTATTTTTTAAATACAGACCAATCTAATTTTTTAGGGTTTTTTTCTGAATTATTTTTTTATCGGTTGTCTGCCCACACTACTATTTCCTAAGATATCAGTGTCTATTTCTAGTGAATTTGAAAATCATTCATCACATGCTGCAGTCCATATAGAGAATGGTGACTTATGGAGTTCTTTTAAGGGTATCTACCTCAGAACAAATTTTAAGGCAGCTCAAAAGAATTAGAATTGTTGACTGTCACTTTAGATATATGAAATAAACTAATTCCCACCCAAGTGAATAATAGCTCTGCGACCATGGGGTTGCTATGTGATGCTGAGACTCAGTTTTCTTCCATGTAAAATGGAGAGTATAAGTTTCTAAAGTCCCTTTCTGTTCTAAAATTCTATCATTCCAATTTATTCAAGTCTTCATATGTCACAAGCACTTTCAAATGAGTTTCATTGTTTTATTTATGATGCTTATCACAGGTGCAGAGATCTTCACATTTACTTCTAATAAATCCTTTTGACAGGGGTATTTTTTTTAAATGATCTCTAATACTTTAATGCTTTTGGTCTCCAGGCTGATTTGCCTATGCAAAGACAGATAAGACTTAAAACAACTGATTTCAACATATGCAGTCATTTTATTCAGGAGCTTTATCCATTTCTTTTCCCTTCATCCATGTTGACCCTCATGTTGCCTTAATATATTGACAAAATAAAAGGGAAGGAGACTGGAATAGGCTCTTTGTATTTTGAGTCTTAGTTTAATTGCTTGTAGAAGGTAGAGCTAGTTTCCAAATCTGATACATTCTTATATATAATTGTGAAAATGCAACATAGTTTTAAAAATATTTTCAGCAATATCCCAGAGACTACTTTTATCATGTGTTTTCTATCTCCAAGAAATTGTGGTAGGAACACAGAGGAAAAAAATGAAACTATTCCTGCCTTAAGAATTTTATCTTATATTGAGAATACTAATCCATAAGATTTTCTTCCTAAATCCATGTCTTCCTGTGTCTGTATATAATGTTCTGTTTAAAAATTTTTCTTTTTCTATATTTCATTGTGTATCCATATGTCTCTCCACCTATGTGTAAGCTTCTTTTTGTCACTATCTTCCATTTCAGTCTTTATCTTTTTTTTTCTTTTTGCAACTTTGCAACTTTACTGTGTATTATGGTGGTTTTTGTTCTTAATTTTAAAAGATGCATTTCACATTTTTCTTTTAAGAAAAAAATATCTTTCTATCTTAAATAGTTTATTTCAATAGTAGTGACATATACACATTATACATTATTTTCTATTTTAGGTTATGGCATGGTCCTAACTGGGCTGTAAGCCCTGTGAGGTCAGGGACCTTGTTTGTTTCCCCTGAACCAAGGTATATTCTCTACACACTCCATCCTTTTTATCTACCATTGCACCTACTTAACACAATACTTTTCTTTTTAAATGATTTTTCTTTATTTTTTTTCCAACTACATGTAAAGATAGTTTTCAACACTCATATTTTTTAAAAGATTTTGAGTTGCATATTTTCCTCCCTCCTCGATAGTGAGTAATATGATATATGTTATACATGTATAATTATAGCACAATACTTTTCACACAGAATAAAATTAAATAATATTTGTAAAATTCTTAACACATAGTAGACACCTAACTGGAGCACTTCCTTTTTCCACCCCCTGCATTTTTTTAAACTAATCTTTCTTCTATGGAGTAATTTTAAATCCAGACCCATGAACAACATTTTTCAGAGATTACCTCTCACTACCACCCTCAGAAATACCCTAGACATGCACCATGGCCCCTGAGGAGAAAAAGGGCACACATCCTTGTCTGTGACTCTCCTGCAGGGACTTTTGAGATGGTAATATCTACACCTATGCTTCATCTTGTTTGATCACAGCTAATGGAAGCTGTTGTGGAACCTGTTGATTGAAGGCTTTTTGCCTCTATATCTTCACAAAACTGAGCAAGAATTTTTGTCTCAACAAGTTTTGCAAGTTCCAGGAACTTGCTCCACCAGGAATTTTATGAATCATTAGATTTTCAGCTCTAACTTGTATTTTCACAGCTTATGACTCTAAGTTTATTTATTCATAATATGCTTAATGCCCCTTAATCATTGTTCTGGTCTCTCTCATATATAGTGTTTGCCTGTTAAGCCCTTAGATAGAAAGCTTAAAGCAGGTGCATCACCATAATTATCATTTCTGCCTATATTCTCAACCAGGGTGTTCAGACCCTAGTCATGTCACTTCTGAAGTTTGCTAATCTTCTCTGGACCCGTATTTTCACTTTCCAGCAGGGTTTCCCCACAGTTAGTTCTATTAGTATGCTGCCAAGTTTATTTATCATATCAGATGACTGCTCTCCACTAGTCAGTTGCAGCCTTCCTTCATCTTTACCTAATTCCCTATCACCCTAAAAGAATGACTTGTTTGTCCCCAAAAGGGAATAAAAGTTTTAAAGAGGAGAATTTGGGCTTGACTTCAAAGAAAACTTCCTAACCATGAGAACTGCTCAGAAAAAAATAGGGTTGCTTTGGGAGCTGGTAAGTCTCCATTTTTCAAGGATCTTCAACTAAGTCTGGACAACTACTTCCTCAGTATAGTGTAGATACTTGCTGTGCATGGTAGGACTTTATCTAGGGTATCAAACATGCTCTCAAAACAAGCAGGTCAAATTATAATTGGCAAATATTTAACAAAATACATAAAAATGCAGTAGATAGATAATGCTAATATGTGGTTTTCTGAGTCAATATGCAATCTGCAGGGATCCTTATATGAGGGCCTAATGGCCCCATTTATGTTAGACAGCATTGAATATAGCTAGTTCCTTCCAAATCTCAAAAAAATTCTGTATCAACAAAATGAAGGGCATGGCATCAGGAGAACAATTTACAGAATGACTATAACAAAGTAATTTTGAAAAACAACTTTGAATGACTAAGAACTCATCGTAATAACTAATCACATTTCCAGATAATTTATGACAATGCAGTTTTCCCACTTGCTTGACCCAAGGGCCTTGAGTCTTGACATAGTATAGATTGAGCCATACTTTGGCAGGCAAAGCCAATATATGAATTTGTTTGGCTTGACTATACTAATTTGTTACCAGAAAGGGTTTTTTTGGGGGGGAAGGCAAGAGTTTTCAGAAAAAGTTAAGGAAGTTGAATGAGTATTAATAGTGATAAACAAGAGATAGAAAAAACAATGTCAGTGAAACATTTAAAAACACACAGATGAGAAGGAAATTGAGAAGACAGCACAGACAGAAAGGGTGGTTGGTATTAGTACTATAAAAAAAAGCCACTAGAGCTTCACAGTTTCATATAGAAGCTTATTTTCTCTTCTTTGTATGTGCAAATATGTCTGCGTTTTTGTTTGTTAAGTTCATAATGGAAAAAAAAGAGAAAATTTTAAAAGAAGAGTATTGAGCTAGTTGTTTTCCAAGTTCTCTTGTGACTCTCATTAGGTAACTTTCTTGATTTGGTTCAATTCCCCAAATATTTTATAATACTACTTAATATTTACATGCCGTTAAGAAGACTCATTTCCTTAATTCAAATCTGGACTCAGATTACTAGTTGCATGACCCTGGTCAAGTCACTTAATCCTATTTACCTCAGTTTTCTCATTTGTAAATTGAGCTAGAGAAGGAAATAGCAGATCTTTGCCTAGAAAACCCCCATGGACAATGTGATACATATGGTCACAAAGGGACACAACAAATAATTGTACAACAACAAACAACAAAGATGATGATGGTGGTTGTGTTTTCTAGCTATGCCTAGGGAATTGACCTACTGGATGCAGAGAAGCAACCTAGATATTTAGAGGGGCCGTCTCATTTGCCACTAAAAGGGATAGTTTCCAAACCTGGATGACCCACTAACCCTGAGCAAGTTGCCTAATCTCTCCCTGGTCTTATCTGGACTTTGGAGAATCTCGAGATCAGCTAGTATTGAATCAATGCCCTCTACAACATCCCTAACAAATCCCATTTTCCTCATTTGTAAAATCTCCAAGGTTCCATCTGGCTCTTAAGATTGTATGATTTAGGGGTAGCTAGGTGGTACAGTAGATAGAACACTGGCCCAGGAATCAGGAGTACCTGAATTCAAATTTGGCCTTAAACACTTAATAATTACCTAGCTGTGTGGCCTTGCGCAAGCCACTTAACCCTATTGCCTTGCAAAAAAAAAAAAAAAAACTAAAAAAAATTAAAAAAAAAAGATTATATGATTAGGAGGTAGCCAGATGGTGCAGTGGATAGAATATCAGCCCTGGAGTCAGGAGGACCATAGTTCAAATCCTTCTGCAGACACTTGATACTTAATAGTTGTGTGACCTTGAGCAAATCACTTAACCTCAATGCCCCACTAAAACCAAAAACAAACAAACAAAAGAGATTGTATGATTTGATGATTCTATGTTTTTTCCTTTGCCTTCAGGTGAGTTTCCTGGTTAGAAAGTGATTGAGATGCTTAGATTAGGAATGGTTAAATGTGAAATTAAGTAGATTATTAAAATAATATATTATCCTTTGTTATTTTATAGCAGAAGTAAAATTAGTAACATTATTAGGACCATGTAACAAGTGAAAAGTTGGCTGGCATCTCAGGGGTAAAAATTTGATTATAATAAAAAGTTAGAGAGCATCAGCAATTAGATGTTGGCAAAGTATATAAAATACAAGACGAGGAACTATATGGCTATTAATAGAATTATAGAGCTTGAATCATAGAATCCTAAAACCAATCCTTAAAAAACATCATCTAGCTTAGTCCCTTCATTTACAGATTAAGACACTGAGTATTACAGATGTTAAACAACTTGACCAAGGTCTTGCTAGTAACAGAGCCAGAATTTCAAACTCCAAGACTTTTTTTTTCAATATACTGTGTTTCCTCTGTGGTCATGGCATAAGACTGTAGTTCCTTGAGAGCAGGTACCATGTTTTGCTTCTCTTTGGATCCATAGCACTTAGCAAAGTGCCCTGGCACCCAATATGCACCTTAAAAACTGTTCATTGCTTTACATGGCATCATGGAGTATGCAAAGATGTATCCATAACAACAACCCTATAAAGTGAGGGGCTTGGCCTAAATAACCTTTAAAATACCTTCTAGCTCCAAACCTTTATTCCTATGAGCCATGGGTAACAAATGATAGCTGTCATCTGCAGAGCACTTTATGTACATTTATATTACTCAAGACTCAATATCTTCCTGTAAGGGCAGTGCCTGAGGTATTACCCCTTACATTTTGTGGACATGCTCCAGATGGCATAAAGTTGGATTGAGAGAGTGAGTTCTTAACCACTAGGCAGAGTTTGATAATATGATATTTCATCATATAAATATAGTCTTAAACTCAGGTTCAAAAAAATCAGCTTCTCAAATCTGAGATGAAAAGGACATCATTAGCCAACAAGTTGTCTGGCAAATATTGAGGGATTTAGTAGAGGAAAATACAGTATAATTCAATGTGACTCAGAAAGCTAATGACCTTGAGCATCAAGGAAAGTCAGGGTCCAGAAGTAGGAGATGGTAATTGCTCTGTATTCTCTGCCTTCTTTATTCCCTTTCTGAGTATTGCGTTCAGTTCTGGCTATTCAAAATCTCAAAAAGATAGAGATAAACTGGAGTGTCCAGAAGACTGCAACTTCCTAACAGAGCTACCCCAAAATAGAATGGTTCACCTTCCTTGTAGATCTTCAAGTAGAGAGTTGATCTTGTCAGATATGATTCCTTTTAATTTGGATTTGACTAGAGAACCACTAAGTTTTCCTCTCAAAACCTGTAGTTTTGAGACTCAGAGATATAAATGAATATTAAATCTAGTCTTTCTGACTCTGGGCCAGCACACTATCTACTTCACTGAGGTCAAATGAATATTAAAAAAAAAAGATCAGATGTTCAGGAGATGATCATTGGACAGTTCTGGGTGCCCCATTGATATCTTCACAGTGGTAAAACAAAGTCAGCCAGGATCTGTTTCTTCTAGTAGTACATGAACAAAACCCTGTATAGGTAGGCATGGATGAGTATCAGTGGAAGGAATCCCTGCATCACTGAAAGCACAATTCTATTTGAGCACAAGTGCAAGGAGAGGAGACTAGGACACATATGTGAGAAACCATTATAGTTTGAGGTAGAACCTGATAGCTCCAGAATTCAGAAAACAAAAGGTCAAATCTTCCCCATGTTGTTGTGCAGTAGATAGAGTACTGGTCTTGGAGTCAGGAAGGACAGGAGTCATCCTAATCCGTATCTGGCCACTGGACCTCGATGACTCTAGAGGAGAAAGTAAGGCTAGTGACTTAGCGTGACATTCCATCACTCAAATTCAATTCATGTGCTTGTCAAAGTACCATCTCCCTGATGTTATTATCTCTTGAGAACGAAAGACAAACCTCTTTTTTTCTTAAAGTTTTATGGAATAGGAGATAGCTAGGTGGTACAGTGGATAGAGCACAGGCCCTGGAGTCAAGAGGACCTGAAATTCAAATCCAGCCTCAGACACTTAATAATTACCTAGCTGTGTGGCCTTGGGCAAGTCACTTAACTCCATTGCCTTGCCCAAAAAAAAACTAAAATTAAAAAAAGATTTATGGAACGGGAGTGCTTCCATTGCATATTATTCCAACATCTAAGTCTATTGATCACCCTCTCTCATGCATATTCAGTTTCCTCAGAAGAAAAAAATAAGTGAAGACTTATGGGGGGGTGGAGGTGAGATGGATCTGTAATTTATTTCATCAGTTTTCTCATTTCAGAAGCTCCCTCCTCCTATGCTGATCTATATAAATATAGTCATCTATATAAATATAGTCTTGGAGAGTTGCCTAGAGCACAAGGAAATTTAATGACTTGCCCAAGGTCATACTTGTGACTACCTTTTATCTACTCTGCATATATCTTGGATGTTCCTAGTTATTTGCATATTGTCTGGCCTATTAGAATGTGAATCCAGGGACATTGTTTCCAACTTTCTATTCCAGCCCTTAGCACTGCTCCTTTCTCATAACAGGATTTAATGTATGCTTATTGACTGATTCATGACTAGATGGGTAGTACATGAAGCTTGGTCTCCCTCACACCGAATTTAGATCTTTACCCCTTGTACCATACTGCCTCTCATATAATCATAGAAAGTTTAAACCTGGAGTAGACATTAAAACATCATCTCTAACTGAGTGGGAGGTTGGCACAATTCTTCCTAAGAAGAGTGAACTGACCCTGAGCAGAAATGAACCAAATCTCAAGTTCTTTGCTGATTAGTTAGTGGCCCCTATCCTCCTAACTAGGTGAGAGAAAAAGACCAAATGCAAAATCCAATTTATTTGTTGATTTTGTCTATTCTATTACTTTGTATTTTATCCTTACAAAAAACCATTGAGGAGTCCTGGTTGTTGGAAGTTTTTTGAAGGAGAGTGGAGAGAAGGGTGTCAAAAAAGTATTTGGATATTGATAAGGATATGATACATGTTTGGGGTCTATCTCTCCAGAGTTGGTAGATTTTGAACATTGTTGGCAGTCATATCAACTAAACAGGAAAGTTGCTTTATGTCATCTTGAATGTTATCAATGCAGAGCTTGTGTTGTAGTTTATGGTTGCTGTCCTAATAAAAATGCTAAAAGTTATATAGTACCAATTTGACATTTGAGAAAAGTCTAATTGTCACCTGGATTAAGTTTCTATCACTATATTTCAAACCATATGCTAAACTCTGGGAATACAAAAAAGCACCAAAAAAGTAATCCCTGTTCTCAAGGAACTCATGATATCATACAAACAGCTAAATAGTGGCTTGGATAGAAAACACCAGGCCTGGAGTCAGGAAGACCTGAGTTCGAATCCAGCCTCAAATGTTTACAGTGAATTCAGGCAAAGTCACTTCTTTTGCCTTCACATAAAATGGAATACTGTCAGGTCACTCTATCCACCATACCTTAAAAGGTACATTAAAACTTTCCAAAGCCCCCAAACTTTTAGGGCAGTCTGTAGGAAGATGAGCCACTTCCCTCTATTTCTTCCATAGAATTAGCACTTAATAAATTTTTGTTGAACATTGAGTCGAATTAATAAGACATTGGTACTATTATCTAGGGTGTTTATTATATCTCAAGCACTATATTATAAAGATAACTTGCCTTTATCAAATGCTTTAAGGTTTTTAAAATACTTACAAATAATGATAAGGATGGTGTTATTTTTAATTCCCATTTTACAGATGCAAACAGTTCAGGCAACTTGCCTATTGTCTGAATTTAGCTCATCCTGACTCCAGGTTCCCTTGAGACGATTAGATTTATAACAGTACAGTCATTATTATTATTAATCAAGATTGCTATAGATTTATAAAGTAAAAATAATAGTTTTTAAGTGAAAATTATGAATGTACATCAGAGAGGTAGTATATTATATCCTAGAAGGGGCTATAAACTTGAAGACAGGATGATCAAAGTTCTAATTCTGCCCAAGCAAATCATTGCGGGGACCATGAATAATACCCACCTTCACTGATGATCAATTTCTGAAGTACTAGTAAGATCTACCTCCTGATTGTGTACAAATAAAATAATTTATTTGAAATGCTTTGCAGACCTTAGTGGTACATAAATGGCAGTGATGATGACTAAGAAATTTATGAGCTTCCAGCACCACCAACTCTGTCGCAGCACATTTATTATTATTATTGTTGTTATTATTATTTGGGGGGTGCAGGGTAAATGAGGCTGGGTGGCCTGCCTGGGGCCACATAGCAGGGTGATTGTTGGGTGTCTGAGGCCGGATTTGGACCCGGGTGCTCCTGGCTCAAGGGCCAGTGCTCTGTCCGCCACCCACCCGCCCCCACTATTATTACTATTTTATTTTATTTTGGGTCTTTTTTTTTCTTTTTTTGGTTTATGCATGGCAGTGGGGTTGGGGTCAGACAGTTGGGTGATTGTTGGGTGTATGGGGCTGGATATGGGCTCAGGTGCTCCTGGCTCCAGGGCTGGTGCTCTGTCCACTGTGCCACCTGGCACAATTATTACTATTATACAATTATTACTATTATTTTTTTAATTTTAATTTTTTCTCTCCCCTTTAGTTTATCACTCAAGCGAGTCTATTTTTTTTGAAGGGAGGGGGTATTTTGCTTACTCTTAAAGAAGAATATTTTATTAATGTATAAAAAACATTATTTGTACAAAATGAGAATAAATATTAAATGTAAAAATAAAATACAATACAATACAATCAGGGCAGCTAGGTGGTACAAGTGGATGGAGCACTCACTGGCCCTGGAGTCAGGAGGACCTAAGTTCAAATCCAACCTCAGACACCTGATACTTATTAGCTGTGATTGACTTAATAGCCCTGCCCCCAAAAAAAGATAAAATACAGTCAACTCAATTCACTTCAAAAACCCTTTAGTGACAAATCTTACAAAAGTGAGTGTTGAAAACTTCATATGTAAATGGAAATAATAAAATACTACTATAAGTGTTGGGTCTAATAAAAAAATAACTGAAAAAAAAAGAAATTCATGAACTTAAACTTTCTTACCTTTCTGATTCAAATCTATACTCGCATCATTTTTTAAAAAGCAAATTATGGTGTTCATCACTAAAAAAAATTCTCTATAAGATAAAATTGTTTCAAAATATTGAAGCAACTTCTTTGATGTAGTTATGATAACGTATGCAACCCATCCCAGAGACAGAGCTGATGGTATCTGAACATAGGTTGAAGTATGATTTTTTTCTCACTTTATTTTTGTTAGGTTTTTCTATTTTTGTGGGAGGAGAGAGGATTATGTTTACTCTTATTTTAGAAATTTTTTTAAAAAAGATAAAATTCTCTGAAATGCCAACTTAAACTCAATCTCGCAAGTAATAAATAGGAAGTGTGGCAAAAAGGGAATGGTCACTTTGCTAAGTGAAGTAGCTTAATTTATTTCAGAATCTCAAAGAAATAACTTTTGGATGAGAAACTGAACTTAGCAATGACATGATAGAGGAAAAGGATGTGCTGTAGGTACAAAAACAGAGTAAGCTTCAAATGATAACATACATTTCCAAACAAAATAGAAAGAGTTTTTTTAACCTTTCAATTCAGGGAGTGGCATGGTGGCTTTGTTTTTGTCAGTAATAAGATTGCCTGCTTTTTTTTTAAATCACTTCCCCAGAGATCATTTAAGAAGACAGAAATTCTAGATCCTAGTGCCTGTGTGCACAGCGTCCTGAGGAAGCTGTTAGATTTAGCTCTAGGTGACAGCTGGGCAGTTACTGTCCTAAATCAATGCTTCGTACATAGGACATTTGATTGATCTAAGGGCCTTTATATTGTGTGTCTGTGCTCCTCTCTATCTGAACATTTTAGTTGGAGGGAGCTATCTCTTAGGAGCAGCCACTCCCAAATGAAGTTCAAATTAATTATTTAAACTTTTAGGCATATTTTTTTCTTACCATTAATGAACATTGTACTTTCCATTTTTTTTTCCTCCCTTGTTTTGAATTCTAAAAAATATCTTGCAGGAAATGCTTTACACAATGATTGATGGCTTTTTTACTTTGCATCACACACTCACATCCCAACCACTATTTTTCTCCAGGGCATTTTCACAGGAATTTGATTTGGTTTCTTAGCTTTACTTATAAACAGGAGGAAATATAAATTGAGGTTGTTACCTGACTTTTTTGATAAGACCATATGGGAAGCCAGTGACAGAACAGTATATTGAGGGAGAAAAGGCTTCCTAATTGTATCCAAAACCTTTCTCTAAGGGAATCATTGAACTTTTGCAGATTAATCAAAAATATGCTATGGTCCTTTATGGTTCTTGTACCCACCAGCTTTCATACCTCCATTCGGTATGTAAGGAAATACATTATAAAAGTTTGCCATACATGTTCACATAAGAAATAACATATTAATTTCAATATAATTATTTTATAATATAGTTATTTACCACATATTCCTCATACAACCTAGGAGTACACACATACCTCAGGCTGCTCTAAATTGTGCCTAGTACTCAGAATATATGGGAATGGTGGGTGGGTGGGGAGTAGGGTAACCAAAAGAGAGAACTTGTTTTTCCTGACTATACATGTTTGTAACAGGGATTTTGTTTTGCTTGCCTTCTTGAGAGGAGAAAAGACAGATCTTTGTTAAAAAAAAATTTAATTAAAAAATAGTTATTATGTCTATTGTATGAATGAATAAGACAAGCAAATAGCTCTTTAGTTCTCTTTGGTAAAAAGATCATCACTTCTAAGGAGAAAAGAAACTAGACTGCAGTCTGAGGTGAGCAGAGTACATCTGATCATAAATAGTGACATGGGGTCCTTACATAAATATGTCACTTTTTTAAAGATCTAAGCTTGTCTCTGCTAACATAGTAGCTATTGTCATGTATTTATTTTCTTTGTATTTTTATGCATTCATATAGTGCCTTTCAGTGGGGAATAGTGGAGCACTTAATAGATTTGGGAAAGAACCAGAAACAATGTGAAGTTGAAGGTGATGAAAGGGAAAGGTTTTGAATGTCTGCCTGAGAAAATGAACTCACTGCTGAATTAAAAATTCAAAGATGACTTTTCTGCAAGAAAACTGAGTCTCAGGTAGTGTTATACACTGAGAATTTCAGCAGCATCCCCCCCCCCAAAAAACAAATTAATTGCTGGGCACTGTTATTTCAGGGTGGAAAGGATGTATAGAACATTAGTTTAGAAAATCCAATTCTATTTTTTGTGCAGCTGAATCATTGTTTAATAACAGAAGGATCACAGACATAAGGGGAACGTTACTGACCAGATGACATTTCCCTTCCACCTTTCTGAATGTGCTAAGAAAAAAAATTCCTAAGAGTTTTTGTATTCCTATAAACCATTTGTAGCTTTTCCCTACCAACAGGCATTTTTGAATATACTTATCACTCTCTTTTATAGATGTCCACTCCCATTTTTCTTTACCATTAATTATCACTCTACTTTGAATGTCAAATTAAAATTCTAAATTAATATTTCTCACCCTCTTGATTTTATATAGAATAGGCAACTTCTTTCCCCTTTTGCCTCTCCCCTTTTGGCTTCCTTTTGTGTTTTGTCTTCCCCTCTCCCCATTAGAATGGAAAGTCGTTGAGGGTAGCAATTGAATTTGTTTTTGCTTTTGTTTGTTTTGACTCAGCACAGTTTTGTCATGCTTAATGAATACTGGCTGATATCTCAGTTATATCACTTATGAATTAACTTAACTTACTCTTTGTGAATAAATCTGAGGAACTTTAGCTCTTTGTAGTTCTGCTTGCTCTTATCCTATCCCATATGTTTTCATTTTATGTGAAATTTTTAAAATGGATCTCTAGATTTGTCCTCTTTTGATTATGTAACATTTTAAGATAGACCAGTCTTAACTTTTAAAAAATCCAGTATTTAAAAATCTTTAAGCCATCAATTGTTGATTACTTCTACTGACAGTCTGATTTGATAACATTAAACTAATGTAATTTCAGACCAGCTGTCCATTTAAAGAGGTGATGAATTACAGATCATGTTAGGTATCTTTACTTGCCATAAAGAGGCACAATGGGGGAGTCAGTCAGTCAATAAATATTTATTAAGCTCTTACTAATCTGCTATGAGATATACTTGTGAGATCATGTGTCCCCTCCACTCCCATTACAGATAGTGAGGATCTTTCCCCATTAGATTGTGTGAGCTCCTTGATGACAGAGACTTTCTTTTACCTTTTTTTAATTCCAAGTGCTTATCATAATGTTCAACATATAGCAGCAACTAAATTAGTATTTTTGACTAATTCCTTACTTCCTTGCTATCTTCTCAACAGCTTTCTTGACACCACTCATACATTTACATACATACATACTCCCCTTGCCAGAAGGGTTATCTATGTCAGTCTCTGTGACTATTCCTGTAACTTTCTTAGCCAAAGGACCCCTCTCTGGGATGTGGTCTCCTCATATTAGAGTATAAATTTCTTGAGGGTAGGACTAATAATGCTTTTATTTTTGTATCCTCAACCTTTAGCTTTGTACTTGAAACATCATAACCATTTAATAAATTTAATAAACAAACCATTTAATAAATTCTTTCCATTCATTCATACCATAAAGTTTGGCTTTAGGGGCACTATATAATATTGATATGAAATATAGCTAATATTCTTAAGAATGGCTACTGACAATATTGGTGGTGCTGTGGGAAGACAGGCATAATGATACACTGTTACTAGAACTATGAATTGGTCCGACTATCATGGAAAACAATTTGGTATTATTCAAAGAAAATGACTAATAGGCATGTTCCCAAAGAAATCAGTGTCCAAAAAAAATCAAAACACATATTCGCCTATCAATTAATCGGTAAATATTTGATGAACATTTCTTCAGCAAACATTTATAGCAGCAGCAAAGACTGGAAACAAACTAGATGTTCATCAGTTGGGGAATGTCTAAACGAATTGTGGTATATGAATGTAACAGATTATTTCAATGTCATAAGAAATAATGAATATGATGAATGATATATGAACTAAGGCAAAAGAAGCAATCAGAAAGAGGGACACTGCTACATAGGGACTATGATAATAAAACTGGAAAAAGGAACAAAAAGACTATGGAAAGTGAAGGCCATGAAACTATAATTATAAACCAAACATGGCCATCAAAAAAAAGATATGATAAGGCCCTCTTCTGCCCTTCCTACTTCTTGTGCAAGTAAAGGACCATGAGTGTGGAGCATTGCTTTATTGTCTACATTAGTTTTGCTAAATTTTTTTCTAACTTTTTTAACCTTTGTTATAAGACCTGGGAAAGAAGGAAAGAGGAAAGAAGTGAGATGTAACTGCAAATGATTTAAAAACAAAGTATATCAATAAAAATACATTTTAAACTTTTTAAATAAAATATTGACTAATAAACTCTACTTTATGGTAACATTAACCAGGACTTTAAGGCTAAAGTAAACATTCCCTAAGTTTAAGATAGCACAAATCTTCGTAATATTGCTGCAATTACTTCTTATCCTGTTTCTCCCCCCAACCCCACCCCTTTCTTTTAAAGGTAAAGGCAAGTAGATAAATCAAATGATAGAAATTCAGAATCTGATCAAACCAGTAAAATATTTCTCTTGTTGCTTTTGTCTTCATACTTAACTTGAGATGCAGAGAGTAGGGGAAAGAGAAGCTTTAGTTCATCTTTTTTCTTTTTTTCTTATAGCAAAGACCATATCTTCCCCACAATTACTAATTAATTCCTTTAGTTCTTCTTATGTGTTGCTCTGTACATCTTGAGAAAGCAAATGCCATATATTATGGAGTATAAAATGATGCAGCATATTGACTTTCATTTGTAAAAAGTTCAAAACCCCATGTATTTTCTCAAGAGGAAACTCTACGCCTTTGGATTTATCATAAGACAGGAACCAGGAAGATAGTATAACTCTATTAGAAATGAGATCATTTCAAAATTTACATATTATCCCTAATCACTCTTCCTAATTTCAATCCAATACTATGAAGTGCTTACTAGATCTATCTTCCTGAATGTTGCAGGAGCACCTCAAATGGAACTCAAATAATCCACACTTCTTCCAAGCAACTTTATTTCTGTTTAGTGTACTACAGTTCTCCTAGTCAAGCAGGTTCCTAACCTCCATGTTATTCTTCACTCATCCCTTTTCCTCATCCTTCATAGGCAATCAGTTGTTAAGCTCTTTAAGAATTCCAACTTTTGACACTCATTTTTCTAGCTTTGGGCAGGTAACCCCTCTAGGCCAGTTTCCTTATCTGAAAAATAAAGAGGATTCAACTAAATGACCTCCAAGATCCCTTGCAGCTCTGATTTTCCTGATTCTGAGATTAACAGGTATGTTCACTCTAAGGGCAGATCTGATTAGATCAATGCTACCACCAAATACTATATTTAAAGTTCAAATTGTGTTTTTCTCCTTAGACTATTTCTGTATTGCTTTTAATGTACTTGCCTTAAAATTTTACTTTTGAGTGAAGGAAGTTTCCTTTTATGTATCTGAGAGATATATTTTAAGTTAAGATATTGTTTAAATATAGCAGTTGGTTTGGGGTGAGTAGAGGAATTTTCCTCTAGTTTGTTGCTTTAAAAAACAAAACCAAAACAAACCTGGGAATCAGAAATTCCTTGAGTTTCTTTTTTTTTTATTCCACAACATAGAAACAACTATTTAAAGCTATAGATCTAATAAAGACTTAAATGTCAGATTTCTTTTAACTGCCCAAAGAATAATCTAAAGAGCCTTCTTTCTAGGTTAATATAACAAGGAACTACCTAAATAGTTCAGGAAAAAAAGTATATTTCATCCAGTAGTTTTTAAGGTTAATTGAGATTTTGCTCAGTTAAATAGTTTTCATTAAGGTGACTGACCTCAGAATATCTCTGCCTTAAAAAGTACAGCCACATTTTGATGCCACTTCTTTATAGATCTCTTCTTCTAACAGAGAATCAAGCTCATAAGAATTAAATACAAACTTAAATCTGTACATAGCATATCAGTCAAACAAGAAGTATTTATTAAATACTATTGATTGATTCAGAAGAATCCTACTTTGTTTTATCATGGTTTGATGATGACCTTAATGATGGCAGCCAGAACTATCATTGAAAGCTAAAAAAACTTCTAGTAGAAGTGAAGTAAGTGATGGAACCAAAGTTGCCTACCAAGTCATGGATTTTTTGGTTGCTACAGTTAATGAATTGTAGCAGCTAGGTGATATAAGGATTGGAATGCTAAACAGAGAATCTGGGAGAATCTAGTTCAGATTCTGCTTCAGACATTCACTAGCTGGGTTGACCCTGGGGAAGTCACTTAACCCCCATTGCCACAAGAAATAAAACAAGACCAAAAAAACCACCCTTATAGTTCCATGGAAATTCTAGTCATTATTGTTATGGATAACATGGTTGCCAACTATATATTCCCAGAGAGTTAGAAAAAACAATTCTCAAATCTTTGAAGTAATGGTTGCCAATAGGACTAGGCACTGTGAAAGAGGCAAAGTTTTAGATGTAGGTTCTACCTCCAAGGAACTCATGTTCATTTGGGAAGTCAAGGCAATAACCATTTACCTACTTACCTGGTGCCAGACCTTCTGCTAACTTCTGGGGATATGAAAACAATCAAAAAGAAAGCCAGAAGGTTCCTGCTTGGACTTACATATCTAGAGTTATGGGTCCGAAGTTGTGAGGTCTAGAAATTTAGAAGCACAGCCTGAAGGGAAATAAAGGTTGGATGACTTGGGCTTCTAAATGGGGAAGGGAGCAAGCATAGTAGGAGGATATTGTGATAAGGTAATGGGAAAGGAAGGAGACTGCAGGGGAATATTACTGGATGAGACTGCAGCTAAAGCATGATACTGGGGTCCTTAAGTCAGAAGCACAGTTGGGAAGGAAAGGACAAGGCTGAGGCATTCCTAACAAGGAGATCCTAATGATACCACCATAAATAAATCCTGGGAAGAGACCATGTTAAAAAATCAAACAGAGGAAACCTTATAAATCATGCAAAGTCTCATAGACTGTGTATTAGCCAGATTGATTTTTATTAATTTTGTTCCCTAAAAGTAAACTGGTAAAAGTTCTGTAGGCCAGCTAGAGTAGTTAATAGAGATTCTTAAGTGATTCACTGAAGTTTAATATTTATATTTTAAGATTCAAGTAAACTCAGGGCGGCTAGGTGGCGTAGTGGATAAAGCACCGGCCCTGGAGTCAGGAGTACCTGGGTTCAAATCCAGTCTCAGACACTTAATAATTACCTAGCTGTGTGGCCTTGGGCAAGCTACTTAACCCCATTGCCTTGCAAAAAAAAAAACAAACCTAAAGATTCAAGTAAACTTGAAGGAAGAGAATCAGGAGCAAGAGAAATCCATTTGTTGCCTCTAGCCAGATTCATCCGACACCCTATGCTGCTCCTCAAGGAGCAGATCTATAATGAAATTCCAAATATAGTATATGGGTTTTTTAAATGTCACCTGTTAATATTAACTGTTAAAGGGTATATTTTTCTGATATTTGATTTGAGAATTAGTGTGCTGTGTTAACAAAGAACATTGGACATGAAGTAACAGAAACCTAGGTTTCAGTACCTGCTCTGTTGCTTACTAACTGTGATCTTAGCAGATCACTATTTGAACTTTGGTTTTTGTTCCTCTATAAAATTGGGAGCAATCCCATCTGTCATAGAAGTGATATTACATGATTGTTCTCAAGCTAGCCTTGGAGTCAGAAATATCTGGATTCAAGGCCAACCTCTGGCTTTGTGCTATGTGACTCCAGGTTAAGTCAACTATAAAACCATTTCTTTTTCATTCATGTCTGGACCCTAGGGCCTGGCACACTCCATGCTTATTAATTGTTTAACTTCACCTCTCATTGTCCACCTGACAATGCACTGTCAGCTATAAATTACAAAGCAGTTGTGCATTGGTCCAGGGAGTTTTCTGAGTTGACTTACTTATAGTTCTCACTGCATCACTATCTTCCTTTTAGGCAGGGGTATACTGGAACCAACTCCAAGAATTGTTAAACTTTCAGAGTGTGTATTTACACCTTGGAAGTCGGTAAATAATACAAATTATGGTTTGATATATTGTTTTGATAGTTGTCTAGATTTTAAAAAGTATTGGAGAAAATGTGAATAATTCAGAATAAACTCAGAAATATGTCCTGCATACTATTTTTATTCCCTTTGATGACCTGGCACTTTGGGTTTCCTAGCATAGCACTGCTTTTAGGGTTGTTAGGAGGAAGCACTATATTGATGTGAGTTATTATTTTAATTATTTAGTGATGACATTTCTATATCCTTCATACAAATTTTCCTTCCCTCTTCTCTTCTGGCATTCTGAAATATATTGCTAGGCATCCTACATTTTTCTACCATGAATCATAGAATTTGTTCATTAGAAGGCACTTCAAAATTATCTTAACCCCCTTTTTTTGTTGAAATACCTGTATCTGAAAGAGGTGATTTGAATCAAGTAACATAGCTAATTAGTGACAGAACTAGATCTAGAACTCATGGTCTCCTGTTCCTATCCAGTGCTGTTTACATGGAGTCTTTCCAAAGCCACAGTACTATTTTTCAAATTAAATAATTTAAGACTCATTCAAGAGAATATAAAAATGAAAAATTCCTCTTATAATGAAGTTTCTAACAAAAGAAATTGTTGGAATATATCTGCTTTGTTAATAAAGATGTGACTGTTTAAGTACTAAAATTGTCCATACAGAATGTAATTGAGAACATGTATATTTATTCTTTTGCTTAGCTCATTGTCTTATTCTTTGTAGTAATGCTCCACAATTAATTTCAGTTGATGCTTATTAAACATCAGTGGACAGCACGTTCCTGTTTCTTTGACTATATCTCATGATCAGTTTAAATTGGGTACTGGCTATAATACTACATGAAAATAGTATACCTAAATGAGCTCCTCTAATTTCCAATGAGTGTCCAGTAGACTATATACTTCTTAAGGCTGGGGACCATGTCAGTTTTATCCTCTAGGTCCAGGGCCTTACAAATATTTATTAAGTAAAGCATTTATTAAATTAATTATTATGCATTTAATTTAAATATATTAATCAAATTTAAATAATTAAATTTAATTGCATTTAAAATTTTTAATAAATTAAATTTATATTTAAATTAAATTAATTAAAGCATTTATTAAATGTCTGCTATATATCCGAAACTGTGCTAAGCTCTGGAGATACAATGAAAGGCAAAAGATAGTTCCTGCTCTCAAGGATCTTACAGTTTAAAATGGGGTAGAGTACACCCAAACAACTATTTCTGGTCTCCAGAGCTTATGTAGATATATTTTGTGTGTGTGTGTGTGTGTGTGTGCATATATATACATATATGTGTGTGTGAGCATATACACATACGCACCAACATATAATAGTCAAGTCAATAAATATTTGTTGACATATGCTGCTTAGAAAGGGAGGTTGAGGAGCATAATGTCCCCAGAACAAGAATGACTGATCTAGGCTATTCCTCAAAAGGGAAGTTCAGGAAATACTGTTAGACAACAGATTTAATAAATAACCCTGAGTTTATTTTATTCTAATATGATCATAGATTTAGAGTAAGAAGAAACCTTAAAAGTCATCTATGCCCAACCACTTGATTTTGCAGGTAAGGAAACTGAGGCCCAAAAGGGTTAAAGAATTTACCTAAGATCACATAGGTGGTAAGTGGGAAAGCTGGAATATAAACCAATTTCTTTTGACTCCAAATCCAGGACTCTTTCTACTACACCACCTTGCCTTCCGGTTTCTTAAATGAGATATTATCTGTGCTAATATTATTATTTTAATTTGGAAACTGAGGTCCAGAGAAGAAACTTTTCCAAATAGTAAATGACTCTTTTTTCAACATAAGGATAAACAAGTTAGGGACTCAACCTATACGGTTCAAAGTGTTACCCTATTTAAAGATGAGAAGGAAGCAAATGATGTTTAATTTTAGTTTCCATTGCAGCCCCAGTGGTATGTATTTCCACATCCAGTCACAAGGTCATATATTTGATACCATTCCTGACATAAATCAATATGCCAGGATCATTATGCAGCTGTTTCTGAGAACTGATGAGCATGGTTTTGATGCAGAGCCCTTCCTAATATTTCTGTCCTGGGCCTCTTGCTTTGATCCTATGTCTTTTTACTGTTTTCAGTTGTGAGATTTTTTTAGAGGAGAAAGAAAACAAAAAAAAAAACCTCTTGTTGGTAGATTCAGATAGCCCAATGCTAGACTTTTGAATGTAGGAATTACAAAAACATAATAAAGGCAGGATTGATGTGGAAGAGAATGCTTTGTTAGGCATAGACTGCACTTTAGAGTCTTTGTTCTCTTCTGACAGTAATTCCTATAAAGTTGTGGTTTCCCAACTGACCTATGAAGTAGGTAAGACAGGTAACTTATTCATCCCCATTTTATAGATGATAGAGCAATCTCTGAGAGTATATTAGGCTTACCCATTATCAAATAGAACATCAAGATTTGAACTTTTTAAAATTCTGAACTCAGCAGTCATCAGCAAACACAATTCAATATACAAAGAACAATTTAACAAGATTTTATTTGAAACTGTTTCTGCCTTGTTTTTAAAAGATGTGTTAAATTTAACAAGGTAGTAACAAAATTACCCTGTATAAATCCCCTTGTGAACTTCTTTTAGCTTCCTCTTGTGAATCATTTAATGCTTTAGTGCTGTTCTTTAACTTTTTTCTCCTCCTCTTCCCCAGCCTACCCATTCTTTTCCCCATTCTTTCCACTTATTACTCTGAACATGGGCTTATAATGGTTCATCTTGTTCCCTAGCACTGTGGCACTCTATTCTAGAATAGCATTTCCCAAATTGGATTCTGAGTAACCCTGGTGCTTCCATGCAGGTGCTTCTATTTTCTCTGAGAAAATGGTAATGCTAGCACTAAAATATTAAGCAGAAATTATGTTTTGTTAAGATTTTGACCCTTTCCAAACCAACACCACAGCGTCACCAGGAGTAATGTTGTAGAGACTGGATTTCTATCTCAGCATATGATTACGCAGATCTTGCTCTAGTATTAGCTAAGGGGAAATTGTCACCTCCAAAAATGTAAATCTCATTTTATATATATAATATATATATATATATATATATATATATGTGTGTGTGTATGTGTGTGTGTAAACATATATATATATATATACAATGTGTATTTTGTGTATGCATGTGTGTTTATAGATGTATACACATCAGCAAGAATGATATCTAAGAACAATACAAAAGGGACATGGAGAACAAAAGGTCGATATATGAATATAAATCATCCCTCCCTTTTTATACAAGTGTCACTCATACCATTCTAAAGGAAGTACTACTGCTTTTGCTTTGTGACCCTATATAGGCCTAATTTATGCTTAGTCTCTATTACTAAGGAAATGATTCAAGTGTGCTTGTGTCCTACTAGCTGGGATTATTGCTCAATTCACCCAGCAGTCTGAAACATTCCTCCTTGGTGCTGACTCGAAACTCAGTCTGTCAAATCTGAGCCAGCTTCCTCCTCCAAGTTCTTTGCCTGCTTCTTCCTTTGAAGGCTTCCTCCTTTGTTCAGATGGCTGATTCAGTTTTCTATTGGGAAAAACCTACACACCTCCCCCTCCTCAATAGGGAAAGGTACTATTGAAGAAAAAATAAAACTGTAGTTTACATGGGACACAACCCTGCCCCAAAACAATTTTCATTAATTTACTGTCATTCTAAATTCAGGCATTGTTCTGCTTCAGAGAGAAATATCCAAATTGACATTCCCCTTATGCCCCTGGACATTTTACTGAAGCAAGACATTTTGAAGACACATTTATAGGATTCTTGAATGAGGAAATTTCACAATATGGTAAATTATAGTTCTACAACTCACATAAGATTTTTTTAAAGAAGTTAGTACTATGCTTCATCAAACTGGAACAATGGTCACAATCCTGGAGAATCATTTTCCTGAAACCACTCAAATCCTTCTGTGACCACTTCTTTCAAGTGAATACAATGCTTAGGTAAAGCATTGTCCTTATTCCAGTCAAGGCACTTCAGTCCTTTGCTCTTATCCTCTCTCCTTCACTGCATCAGTTACTTCAAGACAGGAATTCTTCCTGGGCTGATCAGTGAGAGAGGGTGCAGGATATTATTTCAGAATTTCTAGTAAGACAAATGTTGTTCAAGTAATCTCTTTCAGAGTTGGCCAAAGGCTTTATGATACTTTCTTAGTTTTGTTGTTTGTTCTTCATTCTCAAAGAAGACCATGACATCAAGGGGGTGATGACATGACAAGCACATGAACTGAATTTGAGTGGGGGGGGGGGGAGGTGCTCATTCGCTAAGTCTGCTAAAATCACCAGCCTTTCTCTCTTAGTCTTTTTCTAAATAGAGGAGCATCAAGCAGCAGGAGGGTCCTGTCTACTTCCATAGTAGCCCCTAGATCTAAAGTTATTTTTGCCTTCCAGGCCCAGCATTTTCTTAATTTCTTGGTAGCTTTAAGTAGGTATTCTTAGATTAATACATTAATACGTTATTGAAAGCTCCCTTTTCCCCCCACCATTTAGGTCTCCAATATCTATGAGATACTTATTATCTATAACATTTTCATGGTATGAAAATAAGCTCGATTTTCTCAGTATGCTCTCCCAAATCATTGGGATTTTTTCTGTCTTTCTCTCCACTTTTCTAAGAGTAGTCAAAAAATAATAGGTTTCAATCTGAAAATAAAACCAAGAACTGGAAGGGAAGTTAAAGACCATAACATTCAACCTCCTTATTCTGTAGATGAGGAAACAGATACTTGAAGAAATTAAGGTTGTAATCCAGGGAATACAAGTAATAAATGGTAGAGGTAGAATTTGAACCCAACTATTCCTGACTCCAAGTCCAGTGCTAACTGTGATCCACACTGTCTAGTCCTCCTTTACAGATGATGAAACTGATGCCCATTGAGGATGGGGCTAGTATTTGAACCCAGGTTTTCTGATTCTAAATCTAGATCTCATTCCACAGGACTACACTGTTTTACTAGATTCCTTGGACTACCACTCATGTACTTTATCCATATATTCCAAGGCCAAAAGTTTCCTCTGGCCAAAGGAATCTAGGAAAAACTACTCTAGATTTGTGCATGTGTATGAAATGTACATTTAGCTTCATAGTGTGATTGATTCCCTCTTTGCGTTGCAAAGAAGTTCAATATAGAAGAATTCTCTTGAATTCTAACATTTATGAAAAGAACTCAAGGGGATTGTCTGAATTACCCATAGTATTCTACTTGCTTCTTTCTAAGCATACTTTAGTATGCTTAGTATCCATGGACCTATTGATTATCACAATCAACAGTCTATATCATTCCACCTGAACCAAAACTTCCCACCTGGTGTTCCTGTATCTTAAGGGGACATGTGAAACATCTCAAAGAGCAATGGAAAATTTTGTAAACAGCCAGATTATCTTATTGAAATGAATTATTTTCATTATTTCTTATGTGAATATGCACATGAGAGAGACAACTTGACCCAATAGATGGAGAACTGATCTACAAGCCTGGAATACTTGTAAGTTCAAACCCTACCTCTGACATATCCTGGCTATTTGACCCTGGCTGAGATAGTCAACCTCCAAGTGTTTTATTCAGGCTATCCTTTAAGACTATTAGCTGCAGAAAAGAAACCAAACTTCTTTAGTGGAGTGATCTCTACCAATTAAATCACAAGTCAATAGATTAATTATGTAACATAAATCTAAACACAGTTGTTCTAAACTTATCTTTGAAACATGCTAGCTGTGTGACAATGGACAAATTAATTGACTTCACTCAGGAAGTCTAAGTTCCTTCATCTGTAAAATTAATATAATAATAGCATCAATTTCCCAGAATTGTTATGAGAATCAAATGAGATTTTTTAATATGCATAATACTAAACCTTAAAACTGTCTATGAGTACTAGCTAGCTAGAGTTACAGTCTGGTAAATAAAAGGAGGGCTAGCCTCAGATTAAGAATATCTGAGTTCTGGTTTCATTTTTGCCACTTACTATGTGTATATTATAAACTCTAGATTTTTTCCTTATCTGATATCCAAAGGGCACAGGACCAAAACAGGTTAGAACTCCTAACCTGACCACAATTTAGTTTCTTCTTAAAGGGACCAGAAGTTCATAGTTATGAAGATAAGGTTTATAAACTCATCCATTTTTCATGTAATCTCCTCTTATGGTTGGATCAAGATGAAAACACTGGTCTTGAACTTGACCTGATTGCTTTTCATAATGAAGCAGTTGGTTGGAATAACTGAATTCAGCCTCATACATTGCTCCAGAAATGCACTGATTTTCTCCAGCTATTTTTTTCCTTTACTGAGCAGTACTTAGCTGTACCCATCATAAATGTGGAGCTTGATGGAATAATTCATAATTCCTCCTGATGACCTCAGACTGTTCTGAGCTCAGAAATGTCACAAGCACATTAGATTCTGTCAAATTGCACATTGTTAAATTACAACACATGTAAACACCTCCTACTCAGTACTATATTTTTGTCAGACTAACCAAAGCTATATATCACTATGGTGAATGAGCTGCAGTGATGTACCAGCTTGCCACTGAGACAGCCTGCTGGCTTTGTTCATACATGCAAATATTTTAATGCCTTTATGTAAATCTGTTTGCTGTTTAAGGTTGACTTTTTAATTTTAAAAGAGCAGTTAACAGATTTAGAGAGTAAAACAAGAAAACCTTTAAGAAGCAACATACTTAAGAATCATTTATTGAGCATTATATAAGGTCTGAAGTTAATGCATCACAAAAGATGTAATAACATTTGACATCCATACATCATAGATTTATAATAGACATTATAGATTTAGAACCAGTAGAAAAAGGAAATCTAATTCGACACCCTCATTTTACGTAGGAAAAGTAAGGCACAAAAAAATTTAATCTACCCAGAGAGTAAGTAGCAGGGCTTTGAAACTCAGATCCCTTTGCTCCAGATGCCGTGCTCCCTCCTCGGTATTTTGCTACCACTGCTAAGAATAATGACAACAATAATAACTGGAATTTGCTTGGCATTCTAGGTCATAAAAAATGATTTACTTATGTTCTGTGATTGGAACTTCATAACAGTCTTCTGAGGTAGTTACGCAGATATTATCACCATTTTATATATATAGAAAACTGAGGTGGGGGGGTGCTCCAAAAAATAGAAAGAAAGAGACAGAGAGAGACAGAGAGGGAATACATTGGTTAAGTAACTTGCCTAGGATCACACACACAAATAGCAAGCTTTATAGGTGGTATTTCAGCTCAGGTTCTCTGACTCCATAACCAATACCTGTCCACTTCATCTTCCTACCCATCAGACTTATTGTGAAAGCATTTCATTGTAGGTAAGCTGGAATGGCAGCTAGGAGCAGTGCTGGACCTGAAGTCAGGAGGATCTGAGTTCAATCTGGCAGCAGGCACTTACTATGTGACTCTGGGCAAGTCATTCAACCTGTTTGCCTTCATTTTCTCATCTATAAAATGAGCTGGAGAAGGAAATGGGAAACCACTTCAGTATCTTTGCCAAGAAAATTCCAAATGAGTTCATGAAGAGTCAAACATGACTGAACACACACACACGTGCACGTGCGCCGCACACACAGTGGAATGAGCTCCTCCTTCTACCTGTGTCAAACCACAAAAATGGATCTGATTTAGCCTTAGGAAAATAAAGGTGCTTGTTTTCCTAGAGTAAGTAATACCATGAGGCACTTTCCTTTACTACCCACTGGGACTATGGCCATTATATTTGCCAACACCACCCTGTATAAACTCTGTTGAAACCTTGCATTCTGTTTCCCCTACTAATCTATTTCCCTTTCGGTGAGCCACCTACCTAATGGTCACCCACTATTGGTTCACCTGTCAATATTACCCCCAATTCCACTCTAACCTCTGAGTATACCTCCGAGTGGGGTAATGAGTTCAATAAGTGGAGGCGAGTATTTTTATTTTACTTCTCATTACAAGGTTATAGGAATATTTCATGCTACATGCTTTGTCTTTCACTGATCCGATGTTTAATTATATAGGATCTCATTTAACTTTGAGCTGTTTGGTTGATACAGAAAGTGATACAACACTAATTGGAATTCAAAAGCAATAATTTCTGCTACAACTCCTTTGCTTTCTCATTTTGTCTCCTCTTGAATGAAACTTTTACAAAGAAAAGGCCTAACCAGAGCCAGACTGGAAGAATCCTTGCATATAGATTGGCTTGATTCTGTTACTTATATCACTATTTTTTGTTTTTATGAAAGAGAAAATGTTCTTTTATTTAATCAGTAAAACAATGAAATGGCAATTTGTAGCAGTGGCACAAATGTTCTAATGCAAAAATAGGATACTAAAAGTACTAGACTTACAGAAAACTTTCACTTGTAGCTGGAAGAATGAGAACCTTAAGAATAATTGAGAAAAGGTATCTGAAAGTTTTGTGCCCCACCCTCCCATGATCTTTAGTAAAAGACATACTTCTTGATAAGTTTATTAAATCATAATTAGATTTCCTTTTTACATTCTCCTAATTAAAAGAACTCAAAATGATATCAAAAAAAGCTCCTGAAAATTTGCTCTTAACTTTATGCATATCTTTTTACAGTGCCAATCTTTTGAAGGCACTAGGAGACACCTGGACTTGATCCTGCTTCAGATGTGATCCTTGGCAAGCCATTCAACTTTTTGACCTCGATTTCCTTATCCATAAAGTGAGCGTTGGACTCAATGATATTTAATACTTCTTTTGGCTCTGAATCAATGATCTTGCAAAACAAAAAGTGGGTGAACATGTACAAAGCAGAACCCCTTACTTGTCTGTGAGCTATTTTCTATACATATATATGCATATATATAGAAAATATATATGTATATATACATACATGCATGCATATAGAGAGAGCGCGAGAGAGAACGCACATGCGCAGGTTCTTAGGCAATTTCCCACCTACCTACCCATATTGGCAGCTAGATCCCAAGAAGGTTGATGACTACTTCTTCCCTTAGGGTTTTAGAGATTGGCTGGGGGAATGGAGATTCTAATACTATGAGCCCCCACCAATGTGTTCCCTAATTAACTGACTATTAACCAGTCAGTTAATAGATTTCATTTTTTTAAAAACTTGCTAAGGTTGTATAGTTAGAACAATTAGCATAAACTGTTCCTGCAAACTGAAGGCACATCTTTCCACAAGTACATACAGAGTCCAGGGCAGGGACTCTTAAACTTTTTTGTGCAATGAACCACTTTGACAGTCTGACAGAACAGATCCCTTCTCAGAATAATGTTTTTAAATGAAGAATTTAAAATACATAGGATTACACAGTTATACTGAAATAAAATTATAAAAAAATTATTTCAGTAAGTTCTCAGGTCATGGATTAATAAACCTATTCTGGGGAAAAAGTGGACTCAAGCTTAGAGAGCTCATGTGGCAAAGAAACAAACTCACAACTCTAGTAGAAGTTTGCATGAAGTTCTCATTAATTATGATGTAGCTTTCTGTTGAACTTCTTGCAGTGTAATGAAGCTGCCTTTCTTTATTGTGTCTAATTTGTTCTCAGTTCCCAATATAGATATTGCCATTGACCAGTGTCATTTCAGAGACAGTGCTAAAATGCCCATGGGAGGTCCAAAATCTTCCAACTTTTCAAAATTCACAGGTCTCCCTCTGACCCATAGGACACTCTGTTGCCTCACACCAAATTATTCTGAGCCTGATTTCAATCAATCACCCCACCCTAACATACACAACACCAAAATTGAGCATAAATTGGTGGAGTTCTAAAAGGTAAGGGGTTGTAAAGGTAGGTAGATAAAAGAAATGAAAAAGAATGGCCTGTAAGTTGTAAAAACATAGTTCCTATTCATAGTATAGAATAAAGCTACTTCAGTCAGTGTTCCATTCCTGTAAAGAAGAAAAGAATTACAATCTTTATTGTCTAAGTACTATATTTGAATTTTGAGAAACTTTAAAATTTCAACTGTAGCTACAAGTCATATTTTCTAGCAGCCTGGGGCTAAAAGAACATCAATAATGAAAGAACACTAGACTTGACTGTTGACTCCCATGACTCTATATAGAAATTTAATGCTTGACTCCACATTGTAAAATAATCATATCCTGGTATAGATGACACTTGTCTTCATTAGAAAGCCTTGGGGCACTGTTAAAATATTGACTTTAACTCATTTTCTTTGACTTCTGTTAGGAAGAGTTTGCCTAAAGAGTGTAGGCGTGTGTGTGTGTGTGTGTGTGTGTGTGTGTGTGTGTGTGTGTGTGTGTGTGTGTGTGTGTGTGTGAGAGAGAGAGAGAGAGAGAGAGAGAGAGAGAGAGAGAGAGAGAGAGAGGTGGAATTTAGAATTGGCTAGGACAGTAAAGAATGAAAATTTTTTCCAGGAATTACAAATGACCTTTCACAACTTATCAGTACTAAAGTGAAATGGACATAAATAAATTCTGACCTGCTGTTCCTCTAGAATGAAGAGCATATTTGTGTCTTTCCTTGACTGGTATTCACTTTTTTTGCCATTTGGTTAATATATAATGTTAGATGAAGCTAAGTGGCACTGAATCTGGAATAAGACAATCAAATCCAGCCTAAAACATTTACTAAATGTGTGATGTTGGGCAAGTAATTTAACTCATGTCTGCCTCATCTGTAAAATTGAGATAATAATAGAACCTACCTCCCAGGGTTACTGTGAGGATCAAGTGAGATAATATTTGTAAAGCTCTTTGCAAACTTTAATATGCTGTATAAAAAGATAGCTGTTACTATTATTGTTATTATTAGTACATATCATAAATTATGCCACACAAAAGGAATGTCTCTCCTTTTCCAGAATTCTGGAGATAAGCAGAACCCACCCTTGACTTTTGGTCTCTCTCCTTGATATTGACCCTCTCTCCTTATACCCCAGAACAGGCCTTCCAGTCCCTTTATAGTCATTTCCAAATCAAGCCCATTCCCTTACTAGCTTTTCTCTATGTGTTGACTTCCCCCAGTAGTGGTCAAACAAATCAAAAGGCTCTCTTCAGGCTGCTTTTGACTTTGAAAAAACCACAAATTAACATTACATTAACATGTCACATTGCAGGTGTGGGTTGGGGGGGGGGGGGCTTTTACACCTGTGCCCTCAAAGACACTATCATGCTTACTTGAATCTCCATTCCCAGCACCTGATACAGTGTCTGAGAAATAGTAATGACTTAATAAATGCTTTTTCATTCATTCATTTTTAAGGTGCCATTACTACTCCTTTTCATTGCTTTGGAGGACCCAGTGTAGCCCTAAAAGAAAGGTGATGAAATAGTCTGAATTATTAAGTATTAAGTATGCAGGCACACAAAAGTTCTAGACTTTAACTTCCTTATGTAAATCATGAACCCTTCCTGAACACCTTTTAAAATGGAAAACTCAATGCAGCCATTTCTAGGAATATCATAGGAAAACAGCATGAACACAATGTAGTAGAAAAGTCACTGGATCCCAGAGTTAGAAAGTCTGAGTCTGAATCCCTGATTACTGATTATTATGAAAACTCAGTTCTCTGGATCCATTTCCTTATCTATAAAATGAGGGACCAGGTATCCTCTCTGAGAGCCTCCTGAGATGAGGGGAATTCTTCTGTTTTTGTCTCATTTCTTGGTGGGTTTTTTTTCTTCTGACTGTTCATTTATTTATGTCAAAATTATAGAACATATAGGGCAGCTAGGTGGTACAGTAGATAGATCTCCTGCCCTGGAGTCAGGAGTACCTGAGCTCAAATCTGGCCTCAGACACTTAATAATTACCTAGCTGTGTGGCCTTAAGCAAGTCACTTAACCCCATTGCCTTGCAAAATACCTAAAAAAATTATAGAACATAAGAATTAGAAAGGGAACTTGAGGGGCAGCTAAGGTGGCACAATGGATAAAGCACCGCCCTTGGAGTCAGGAGTACCTGGGTTCAAATCCAGTCTCAGACATTTAATAATTACCTAGCTGTGTGGCCTTGGGCAAGCCACCTAACCTTGCCTTGCAAAAACCTAAAAAAAAAAAAAAGGGAACTTGAAGATGCACCTAGTTCATCCTAGAGTCCAGAAGAGGACCTTGCCCAAAATTATGCATCTGGTGAATGCTATAAGTAGGAGCATCAAAACATTTCAATAATTTTAGATCTTTTGACTCTCACTCCACAGTGAGTCCCCTTACATCTCACTACTAATGATTTTTGACTCAGAATTTTTCCTGAAACCAAACTGGACTACGTGCAATATGTATTCCTACAGAATATCCCAACTCTTTTCTCCTCTCAGACTCACTGCCAGCCTCTTCCCCTCAACTTCTTAAAATACCTAGATTCCTTCAAAGTTTGGCTTAAGTGACACCTCATTCATGAAGCCTCTCCTGATCCCCTTTGCTTATATTATTTTCTATGTACTTTTAAAATATTACTTTGTATTTATTTATATTCTGTGGTGGGGTAACTACATTTTCCTAGCTCCTGTTTCCCCCAAAAATAACAAAACAAAAAACACAATTTGATCAAATAGTATAGCCCAATAAAACAAGTCCATACATTTGCCATATCCAAAAATGCATGCTTCAATTCTGTAGTTTGAGTCCATCACTCCTCTCTCAAGAAATGAGTAGTATGCTTCATCATCACTCCACTGAAATCATGATTGATCATTATATCAAATCAGAATTCTTCAATCTTTCAAAGATTTTTTTTTCCTTTAAAATATTATTCTGACTGTATAAATTGTCCTCCTGGATCTGCTCATTTCAATCTGCAAGAGTTCTCTAGAATTGTCCCTTTCAACATTTCTCATAGCAAAATATTCCATTTTATTCCTTTCCTGTCATTTCTCCAACCATTTCCATTAATGGGCACCTCCTTTGTTTTCAGTTTTGTATAACCAAAAGAGCTGCTCTAAATAGTTTTGCTTGCATAGATCTTTTTTTCCTTTTTCTTTGATTTCTTTGAGGTCAAAGTCTAGTTGTGGTATCACTGACTTTGGGGTTATAGCTGCAATGGCTTTTTTCCAAATGACTGACAAATTCATAGATCGCAATCAGACCCAATTGATTATATGAATAAGAATCTCATCTGCAACATCTCTAATGAGTGCTTGTCCAACAAGATCAAAGGGTCTGAGAAAACTGAGCCTAACCATACAATAGATTCTTTCATGAAATAATTTGAATAGAATTCTGTAGGATTTTGAAGCTAGAAGCAGAGTACTGGGAACCAGAAGCTCTGTACCTGCAACATTCTTGAAGAGGCGTTGTTGAGTCTTGACTTGAAGACTTCTGGTGATGAAAAACTCACTACCTCCTGAGTCAGTCTATCCCATTTTGATAACTCTTTAATTGTTCATTTTTGTCCCCTTATATTAAACTTAAATCTTCATCTCTGTAACTTCCAAAAATTGATTCTAGTTCTGCTCACTGAGGCCAAGAAGAACAAATCTAAATCTCTCTTTCACACAGCAGCCTTTTAAATATTGGAACATAACTTTCATGTCCTTATTTTTTTTTCCTTCAACTGAATAGACATCAAGAAAAATTAAAGTAGAACAGAGCTTATATTCACTTTTTTGGCTAAAACTCATTTTATCTCAAATAATTTATGCATAAGATCAATTTATGACAAGTCATATGAATGTACTATATTCAGTTTTTTATATATTTGCAAGGGTTTTCAATTAAGTAAAATAATTATTGTATTAGTCAGTTTTTTATTATTTATCTAGTGGTATGAGTAGTTCAAAACAACAGGACATTTTAAAATATTTATATTTGTAGTGGGAAGATGTTTTCAGATTTATATTTTAATATGTTCTTTTTTTAAGGAAGTTTCTCCAATGTGATTTCATCTGCCATTCATCTATTGCCTAGCAACACCTTATGATTCTGACATAGTGATTAAAGGCACATAGTGATGAGATTACAGGAAAGTTCCTTACTATATAGTTTACTCTGTTAATTAAATGATTAATTGAGGCTCACCCTTTTCTAGAAACAGTAGATACTTGTCAAAAAATATCTTTAGGGGGTGGCTAGGTGGTGCAGTGGATAGAGCACTGGCCTTGGAGTCAGGAGTACCTGGGTTCAAATCTGACCTCAGACATTTAATAATTACCTAGTCATGTGGCCTTGGGCAAGCCACTTAACCCCATTGCCTTGAAAAATCTTAAAAATAAAAAGGAATATCTTTAAAATCTTACCAGGCAAAGGATAATCAACTATTCTAGTCAAGAAATGAAGAGCTACTAAAAATTATGAGCAGAAAAAAGTCCATGGATAGATTTTAAATTTATTGACAACAATGATAACAATAACCACATCATTTATATAGTACCTTAAAGTTTTTAAAGCCTTTGACCAATATTAACTCATTTGATCCACAAAACAACCCTGGAGGTGGGTACCATTATTATTGCCCCCATTTTATATTTGGAGAGACTGAAGCAGGCAACTTAATTGAGATATATAGGATCACATAGCTATTAAGTATAGCTAGATTTGAACTCAGGTCTTCTTAACTCAAGGTCCAGTGCCTATCTACTGTACCACCTTTAATGAGGTTTATAGTCTAGTAAGGAGGTATAAGACCCATACAATTGTAATACAGTATAATTTGATGATGGATGCATCAGAATGAAAGCATGCAAAATGTGTTGTGACATCTGAGGGGGAAGATGGCTGTGGGGTCATGATTCCATGGACCCTGAGAACTAGGATTTTGAGCCCAGATTTTCTAACTCCAAAGATCCCTTATCATCTCTATATAAAGTGATTTGTTTTGATTTTTTGAGGGGGAGAAGGAGACTGGATCTGTGACTTTATTGAAAGGAGATTTGCCTTTTCCCTCTCTATCTTTCAGTCCCATTCCCCTCTAACTTTGCCTATCAGAAAGGGAATTATGAGCAATGAAACTCCCTTTGCCAGTAAATAGTTGTAATTCTCCTGCAAATCATTGCCTTAGACAGTTGCTTGGAGCACTAGTAGTTAGATCCCTTGCCCAGAGTTCCACTAGATGGATAGAAGTTCGAATCCAGCCTCAGACTCTTGCCACTTACTGTGTGACCTTGAACAAGACACTTAATCCTGATTGCCTCACATCCAGAACCATCTCTTGTCATCCTGATTCGTATTTGGCCACTGGACCCAGATGGCTCTGGAGGAGAAAATGAAACTGGTGACTTAGCACAGCACCCCCTCACTCAAAACTAATTTATGTGCTTGTCATGGCATCACTTTCCTGATGTCTTGGTCTTCTTTGAAAAATGAAGGACAAACATTAGTTTAAGGGGAATGTTGTATGGGCAGGGCTCTCTTAATTCAGAATGAAAGGGGGTGCGTAGGGAAAGGGGTTAGTTGATTGCTCTTTGGCTCCTCAGCTAAGGGAATGCTTAAAATTGTTTTCTCCTTTGTTTTGGTGCTTGCTATTTTGGCAGCTAAGTGCCACCATAAGTACATAGTCAGAAAGTCTCATCTTCCCACGTTCAAATCCAGCCTTATTCACTTATTAGCTGGGCTAGTACTGGGCACTTATTACTGACCTTGACAAATCACGTAATCTCTGTAAAATGGGAATGGTGATATTCTGTACTTCTGAGATTACTGTGAAGACCAAATGAGATATTTGTGAAGTGCTTATCATGGCAACTGGTACATAGTAGGCACCTTAATCAATGTTTATTTTCTTCCAGTCCCCTTTGCAGTCCAGGTATTTTTGTACATATGTGACAGATAGATGCACAATGACCTCATTACCAGAGTATAAATTATAGCCCCCTTCAACTTAATTATATCTCTTGACATAGCTCCCTAGGCTACTGTATTTCTGAGATGAAAAATGAGTTTCCCGGTTATGGTTTTCCAGCAGATCTCCATTGCTCTTGTGTTTCTATTGCTCTTCTTGTTAAGCCATTTTTCTTTGTGGCTCAGGAGCTGGTTTAAGTACTTGTTAACCTCATGGGAGGAGTAAATGATGCAGAATTTCTCTTTGTGGGCACCGAGTCATCTGAATTAGAGGAAAGCTTTAGGTCTGACCAGTCAGTATGAGAAGGCTAGATTCTGCACCATGGCTCTGAATCCTTTGGACCACAAAGGGGAAGAACATGCTGAGATCATGCAAAGATCTGACAAAGCAACTTTTTTCTTTCCCCTTTGATATATACCAATTTCTCTGTTTAATCAGGAAAACTGATCATGATTCTGATTATCCACAGCCCAGGAAGAGTTAAGAGAATTTAGAGAAAGGATAGTATGTGATTTTTTTTCAGAAGAGTAAAGACTTAGCTGATGTATTCATAGGATCATAGCTTGATGACCTCAAGTCAAAGATCATCTAGTCTAACCTCATTTTCCAAAGAAGGAGTACATTGAATCAAAAGATGAACATAGTTGGAGAGCTGAATGTGAATCTGATGCCATCTAATCTAAACCTCGTCATGTGACTGATGGGGAAAAGAGATGTAACATCATCTTACAGGAAGTAGGTGATGGAGGTGATTTTTGAACCTAGGTCTAATCCCAGACCCAATGCTCCCAATACTCTTTCTCTTTCTTTTTTTTTTTAATTTTTTTTTTAGTTTTTGCAAGGCAATGGGTTTAAGTGGCTTGCCCAAGGCTACACAGCTAGGTAATTATTAAAAGTCTGAGGCCAGATTTGAACTCAGGTACTCCTGACTCCAGGGCCGGTGCTCTATCCACTGCACCACCTAGCCGCCCCTGCCCAATACCCTTTACATTTTTACCACGAAGCCTCTTTTGCTCTGATGCAATACACTTTGGATTCATAAATACAATGTTCATTACAGTTCTACTCCTCTTTATCTTTGCTTCTCAGAAAGTTTTAAATTAGATGCAAAAACAAATTTTGTGTTTGACACAGCATCATCATGTGGGTCTCATTTTGAAAAAATGTTTCTTGGGCACCATGTAGCTTCAGGTATGCTTTAGGACTGACACTGGCTTTGATGTTTTTTAGATTTTGGGGAAATCAGGAATATGGTCCATCTTCCTTAAAAGACAGAATCAGTTCAATGGCAAGAACTCCAGTCTTGGAATTAGGATTAGAAACTCCTGACTTTGATATTTACTAGCTGTGAGACTTTGAGTCAAATCCCTTTATTTTCAGAGACTCCATTTCCTAATATGTAAAATGGTGGTAATTATTACTTGTACCACCTGCGTTGGAGGATGATTGTTTGGAAGACCCTGTACAGAGATCAAGTTGTCCCAAAGGTCTTAATGCTGTTTTAAGATTTTTTTTTTTTTTTTTTGCGAAATTACACTAAGAACTTTTGGGATCTTTACATCATGTGGGCTACTAAGAAACTTTAATAACTATTCTTTTCTAATAGGAAATACAATCATAATTGCCCTATTTGAAATACTTAGTAATATCATACAGATAGCAACAGCCAGATTGTACCTTCTCTATAATCATATCATTTTAACTCCATCAAATTCAATGCATAACTTCAGATGACAGTTAAAGGGGAGACAGATTAGTCTTAGTTAAAATAGGCAATTCTTAGAGTTTGGTGCTTTGACTTTTTCCCTTTGGCATATTAGGAAAAGTTAATATTTATTGTATATTGATTTTGGTCAGTTTTCCAATTCTTTGGGTATCTATGCCTTCATATAAAAATGAGAATAAAATGAGGAAAAATATTCTTTCTTTGGTAAAGACACTGTGAAAAAAAATTTTGAGCTCTTTCAGAAGTAAAGTGCTATAAACATAGAGATTATATATTGATGCAATGGGTACATTGGTAGTTAAAATTTCAGAATTATTGTTCTCTTGTGTAATCTATGGTCAGATGAGCAGGCAAGGCATATTTCTTAAACTCAGACAAGGAATAAATTTAAAGATTTCATTTGAATTCAGTTTTATTTTTTAAATAGTCTGAAATTGGCAGTCACTTTTACTCATATGCCTACATGTGCCTCTGACACTAAACATTTTTTTGTTTCAGTAGCCATACATGTAAAAATTTAGCCAATTTTAATCAATTTGAGAAAAGAAATTATGACTGAGATTGTACCAATTTGACTATCATCCTTGATTTTCTCCCCCTAGCATCTTATATTCTCCCTCCTCAACTCATTTGCTAACCTGCAAATTTTCATCCATCCTTCTTCTTGTGAGTTGAGAATTAAATATTTATATTGTGTTTTCTCAACATTATCTTAATAATTAATAGTATCAAATTTTTATAAGCTATATCTCCTATTTTCAAGGCTTAAATTATTCCATCAGATGAGTTGACAGATTCCACCTAGACTATTCTAATATGACAAAAATGAAATTCATAGACCTAAAGCAAATCTCAAACACCAATTAGCCTGCCACCTTCATTTTACTTCTAAAGAAGCAGAGACCCAGAGCTGTGACCTGTTCAAGGTCACACAGACTCAGGATTTGAACTCAGGTTCTCCAATACCAAATCCAGAGCTCTCATGGTTTATAATAGACCTTTACAGTTCCCCTCTCTTCTCCATCTCCACATTTTACAGTTGGGGGAGATGTGTCCCAATGAGATTGAGTGACTTGCCTATGGTTACATGAGATAACAGATGACTATTGAATTTAGGTTCCATTAAATCTCCTTACTCTAAATCCAGTCATTTTCCTGTTGTCCCACACCTTTCCACTGCATCATCACTACCTCTTTATCTATAATCCTAACCTTCTGATCACAAATATATATTTACTTGCCTATCTACCAAATTTTTAATTTTTCCTTTGCATGTTTGTTTTGCAGGAAAAAAGTGCCAGTTCAAATGTAAGACTTAAACCTAATAAAGAGGTTCCAGGATTGGTACATCAACCTAGAGCAAAGTAAGTCATTTTTCTGATTCTCTATTGCGGTTTTTTATGACAATATTTTAAGTAAAAAAAATATAAAAGACTCCTGGACCTGTTTTCTCAAATGTCCAGGACTCATAATTAATTTCTCCATAAGGGAGTTTAACCCATGGGGTATATTTTGTAGCAATCCTCACCTTCGCAGGAAAAGATTGTGGCTTATCTATGCATGCAAATTAATGGAAAGAGAATAGCATCTATATTTGTACCTACTGTGTTCCAAACACTGTGATAAGATTCTAGACTTAAAAGATAGATCCTCACCAACCCTGAGAGGTGTTATTGTCCCCATTTTACAGTTGGTAACTGTGGCAAAGACAAGGTAAATCTTTAGTCTAGGGTTGCACAGTTATTAAGTATCTGAGGCTGGATTTGAAATCAGATCTTCCTGGCTCTATCAGGAAGATGACACCCAGCCTCTAACATTAATAAACTTCTACAAGAGTGCTTTACCCTAACAAGAAGTTTCTCCCATTCTGCCCAACACTGCCTATTTCACAGAATCCCAGAATTTCAGAATTGGCAGGAATATTCACAGCCTCCTAGACCAACCTGTTCCTGAAAGAGAATATCCCATATTTTATTCACAAAATATATATACACAATACCCAACAAATGGTCATCTAGTCTTTGCTTGAAGACCTTCAGTGAGGGACAACCTGCTACCTACTGAGGCAGCCTGTTCCACTTTGGAGTAACTCATGATTAGGAATCTTTTCCTTACATCAAAACTCAGTTTGCCTTTGTACTTTCTACCCATTACTCTTAGGGATCAGAATTCTTACAGAGGATTTCATAATTGTTTCTAATATGTGATCATAGAAAGGCAAGATATTGATGTGGCTATACAGTCATTCTTGAAACCAGGAAGACCTGGGCTCCAGTCTTGTCCTTGTGTGACTTTCAGTTGCAAAGAACGTGTCATCCTGCATTAGTAGAAAAAAAAAAAAACATTTCCTCACTAGGAATTCCCTATATCAGTAAAATCACAGGTTCATTCCCTGAACCTATTCTTATGTAATAATAGTAGTACCATTAGACAAGCATTATCAAACCAAGCAGCAACATTTATTTAAACATAAAAGATTGTTCCAAGCATTGAACTGGGCACTGAAGATCTAAGGACAAAAGGAAACAATCCATGTCTTCAAGGAGATGACTTTCTAGCTGGGGGAGAGAACAAGTACCTATGCCTACAAAGAAGATTTATGGTGATTTGAGGGAAGAAAAAAATGGAAGGAAATAAGGAAATGTCGTATATTGAAGTTGGTGCTTGGACTGAATCTGGAAGGATACTAAGGCATTCTAAGACGTTAAGGTTAGGAGAATGTATTCTAGCATGAGGGAGTAGAAATCAGTATAAAGGTACAGACCCAGGAATTTGATGATGACATATGAGGAAAAACATGAAAGACGACAGGACCATAGAGTTCATGGTAAAAAGTAACAAGAAATATTATGAGATTCAAATGAGGTAATAGATATAGAACTGGTTCCAGAAAAGCCTTGGAGTAAAGTATAATAGTAAGATTGAAAAAGGATCCACATTGTGACGTGCTTTGAATGCCAAGCAGACAAGTTTCCGTTTGATCTCCAAGATGAGAGAAAGCCGCTAGAGTTTACTGCATTAGAGGAGTCATCTGGAGAAACGTGTGCTTTAGGAATACTTTGGCAAAAATATAGATTGTGGTGGGAGGTTCTTGCAGTAATCCAGAGCAGATATAGATAGATACATAGATAGATCCCAGGGAGATCCAAACAAAAAGAAAGACTCCATAAAAGCCAAAATATTTTCAACTGTATTTTTTGTGGTCACAGAGAAGTGAAAACAAAGTAAATACCCATCGATTGGGAAATGGCTAAACAGAGATGTGTGCTGAGTTTTCTAAAATGTCATTGTACTATAAGAAAGGATAAATCTCATGAATATGGAGTAACATGGAAAAGCTCATATGAAGTCATGTAGAAGGAAATGAGTGGAGTTACCACAATGTGATTACAGTATAATTAAAGATGAATGTTACAAAATGAAAAAGAACAAACTTGACCCCAAAGAAAGAATTTGAGATAACATCTCTCCCTACACCTTTTCAGATGTGAGGAAGAGAGTCTATGGCCATGTAATAATTACTGCATGTAACATTAGAGTATCTAGATATGCTCATTAGTTTTGCTGATTTATTTCTTCTTCCTCATTTTTTTAAAAAATTTTTAAATTAATTTTTAGCACCCTGTGTTAAAAACTTTGAGTTCCAAATTCTCTGTCTCCCTCTCTCTCTCTTCTTCTTTTTTTTCTTTCTTTTCTAAAAAATTCTTTGTTATGAAGGATTTCTGTCTGGAAGAAGGGAGGCATAGAGGGAAAAAATCAAAGTAGTATGAAAACAAAAGATATCAATAAAAATATATTTTAAAGATATTAACCCTGGCCAGCATTGATGATATCTATACTTTGAAAGGGTCTGTGTGAGTGGAGAGAAGGGAACAGGTGGGAGAGATAGTTCAGTGGCAAAAAAAGAGAAGATTTGGTGAATCACTGTGCATGTGGGATAAGCAAGAGTAGAGAAGTGATGATAATAACAATGTGAGGACCAGATGTCAGTATTCCTTCTGTTGATCATCATAATATTCTAATCTCCATTCCTCAATTCAATTGATTTTAGTCACTCTTCCACTCACAGGGCATAGCAGACCTTTACACCCCACTGCCCCACAAAATTTCTCTGCTTCCAAGATTTCATCTCAGAAATACCTTTCTCTGGCCATCATGTCCTGCCCTTCCAATTCTCCCATTGACTTGCTCTTGGTTCTTATCAAGGCCTTTGAACTCTCAGTTCCTCCTTGTCCTCCTATGTCAGCACCATGTTCTGCTTTCCCTTCATAGTCATGACCCAGTCCTAAAGTTGGTAATACACTCTCCTCCATCCTTGAATTCCTGATCCTGGTGGCAATGATGATGATAATATTTGTGTACCAAACACCATTCTAAATACATTTTAGAATTATACTCTTAGAATTATACTCTCATTCAGTCTTCACAACAACCTTGGGAGGTATAAGTCCTATTCTTATTCTCATTTTGCATTTAAAGAAAATGAGCAGATAAGTGACTTATCCAAGGCCACACAGCCAATTAGTGTCTCATACACACATATGTATATTCATTTTTATATGTAGATATATATACATGATTAAGTAACATACAAGATAATATTAGGGGAGAAAGAACAGAGTTAAAGTCAGGTCTTCCATACTTCAACCCCAGTGTTCGACTAACGCTGTGCTACTTAGCTATCTATAACTTTCACCAACCCTCTTTGATCTTTCTCTGGAGTAGCAATCATTAGTTCCGGAGAAAGTTGTGAAATTTTATTGAATGGTTCTATTACAAATTTTTGCCCTCTGAGTTTCATTGGGTCCTCACTTATTGGGTCCCCATTAAATTGTAAGTTCCCTTTTTGTATTCCCCAATGCTTATCATGGTGCCAGTTACATAGTAAATGTTTAATAAATTATCAACTGATTGACAAAGGAAAGATACAATCCACACATATTCATATACATATATATGATTAAGTAAAATACAAGATAATATTAGGAGAGGGAGAAGAGTAATGACTGGGAAAGTTAGGAAAGGCTTTCTCTAGCAGTGACCACTAAAATTTGAATGAAGATAAAGATTCTAAAAAGCAGAGGAGGTAAGAAAAAATACAAGTATGAGGGTAGCCAATGTAAAGTGTAGTAGGGAGTTTTGTGAGCTTGTGCAAGTCACCTAACATCTCTATGCCTCTGATTCTTTATCCATAAAATGAGGATAACAATCGCACCTGCCTTTTAGAAACTTGTACGGCGTTTTGCCAAACTTGAAGAACTATTATATAAATACTAGTAGCTATTATTAATGTTAACTTCTTGAAAGCAAGAACTATCTTATTTCATTCATCCTTATGTCCCTAATGTCAATCACAATGTCATATATAGTTTTGGATATTATAAATATTGGTTGAATTAAATTTAATGGAGAAATAATAACACTCACCTACATCTGAAATTCCTAGCTCATTGCTACCGATCTATCCTGGTAAAATGACCTTAAGTTGCCGTGACGATTAAGGAAAAAGGGGTGCAGATTTGTAGTCTGGAGATCTAGTCCAACTCTACCTCTGACATTTACTATATTGTGACCCTGAGCAAATCTCTTCATCTCCCTGGCCCTCAGTTTATTCATCTCTAAAATGGAGATAATGGTTGCAGTATCATTCCACAGAAACTAGGGGGTTAGGGATGGAGTTTTACAACCTTTAAAGTGCTATGAAAAAAAAAAAGATACTGCAATTGTATCTGTGACAGGAGTAAGAATGGAGTGGATTTTTTTTAAAAGTCATATTTTCAAAGGAAACTAGATTGAATAGCCTATCTATTGTAGCTTCCTAAATGAAATGCTATATAGTTCAGGGTATTCACAGGTGTCGGAATCTAAAATTATCTTTTGCAGAATTCATGGCAGTATGTTGTAGTCATTTTATCACCCTTCAGGGGAATTCTATCATCACAGCCAAGCTGAATCCACTTTGTATTAATCTGTATAGCTCTATTATATCTGACTAGTGGAGCAATAGGCAGTTAATAACATGTATGCTATCAAAGCACCTTTGTGTTAGACTTGTTGAGGTCAGTCCTTGCTCCTTAAAAGTTCAATGATAAAATTCTCTGATCTGCTCAATAATGAGGAAAGAAACATTGGGGCAGCTTTTCTATGCCTACTGAGTGATTATTAATTTAACCTTGATACATTGGACTAACACCAGACAAATCTTCATTTACAACTTCCAAAGGATATTGTAAAATTAAAACATTTAATAGAAGCTCTCCCCTCCTCCCCTCCCCCCCTTACTCCCTTCCTTCCCAACTTCAAACAAGTTTGGAGTTTAACTATAAATCTGGAGTTGCTAACATGCCAACTTCATTGATGATGCTGATGTGTTCAGAAGATCTTTTGAGTTTAAGAAAGGATTTAGTTCCTACCTCATTTGTTGCCTTATAGAATTAGGAACAAAAGATACCACAGTTTTTATCCTTGATTCAGCTCAAGAAACTGAATTGCATGGTATGGGCTCCTTATATCTGATTTAGGGGATTTGTCATTTTTAAGAGAATTAGAGGAAAATTCCCATACAGCAAAAAACAAATAATCCTGCATGTCAAGTTTCATTGTTGTTGTTCAGTTGTTTGCCAAGCATATCTGACTTTTCATGACCCCATTTGAGATTTTCTTGTCAAAGATACTGGAATGGTTTGTCATTTTCTTCTCCAGCTCATTTTTCAAATTAGAAAACTGAGGCAAAAAAAGGTTAAATGACTTGCATAGGGTCATACAACTAGTAAGTATGTGAGGCCAGTTTTGAACTCTATTCACTGTACCACCTGGCTGACCCATCAAGTTTCAGGCTATTTTTTTTTAATTGCATCACGGTGTTGAGGAAAGAGCACTAGACTTAAAGTCAAAGACCTAAATTCAAGTCTCTCTTTTAACCCTTATTACTTATGTGACCTTGTTTAAATCTTGGATTTGATGGGCTTTGAAGTTCCTTCTGATTCTAGGAAGAATGATTCTTCCCAAGAGGAACAATTGATATTTCAGGAAATACATTTATATTGAATTCTTAGAGGATGATGAAGAGTTAACATCTTAACTTAGGAAAATAAGTTATTGTCACAAACTTTTATAGCATAAAGTAAGATTGTCCTACAGCTTACTGTTGCTATTGGTTTTTAATGTACTAAAGATTAACCTTTTTCTTTTAGATCAAAGGAACTTTTGTAACACTACTCATAAATTTTGTAACCTTACTTTAAAACTATTTACTTCTCTGTTCTTTCAACTGCACAAAAGACCATTCAGTCTCTATGTGCCTTTTGTCAACACATGTAAATTTATGAGAAATTTGGTTTTTCTTGTCTTTGGTGTTTATAGAGTTTACTTCTCTCATTGACATGCTGCTGAAGAACCCATCATTTCCCTATAATGAGTGTTTCTGATGTTTTCAAGGAAAAAAGGGTCTCCCTTAATAATGCAGTTAAGTCTTAATAGTAATGAATCAGAAACCAACAATCATCATGATCATAAAAAATGGTACATGATATTTGAAGACCTTTGTAACAAAATGTCAGGAAATCTCACATGAAGTGTTCTCAAAAACACAGTATAGTATTGACCTTCATAAATTAACTGAGTCTAATTATTCTGAGAAGTTAGAAAATAACATGGGGATTTATTGTTGCTGTTGTTTAGTCATTTTCAATTATTTCCAACTCTTTGAGACCCCATTTGGGTTTTTCTTGGCAAAGATACTGAAGTTGTTTGCCATTTTCTACTCTGGCTTATTTTACAGATGAGAAAACTGAGGCAAACAGGATTAAGTGACTTGCCCAGGGGATGCTAGTGTGTAATTTTATACCTCACTCTTCCCCCTGTCCTCCTATGCTAAGAATTCTTCATTTTGTGATTTCAAATTTAAAAACTATTTAAAAACTATGTTTTTTGCATAGCAAGTATTTATAATAAATAGCTGAGATTAAATACTTACAGAGACCACCTCTCTAGCAATGACAAAGTTGCCTTTAATAAGTCTTTTGCTTTGGTTTGAGTCCAAATCAAGTTGTTTATTTAAAAAACCTTATAAACCTTAAAACATTGTATAAATGTTAATTATTATTATTTCTCAAGGTGTGTATTATGAGACTTTCTGGGACAAAGGGGAAATATCCTAGCTCTGGAGTCAGAGGACTTAGTTTTTCATTTGTTTTATGTACCGTCTACTAAGTGCAGGATCTTGCTAGTAGTGTGACAAGTCATTAATTTTTCTGGAGCTGTTTCTTCATCTGTAAAATGAGGGATTCTTTTCCTTCTAGCTTTAGAGCTATGATCTAAAGATTTCCTTTTTTAATAATTAATTTATCTTCTTGATAATCCCATCTTTGTCCCCACCTTTCTATCAGTGCTTCTTAACCTTTTGTGGGTCTTAGCCTCCTCTGACAGTCTGGTGGGGGCACATTCTCAGAATATTTTTAAATGCTTAAAAATAAAACAAATGGAATTATGAAGAAAACCAATTATATTGAAATAAAGTTATCAATTTTTTAAGTTTACCATCTCCAAGTTAAGAATCCCAGATTTATTTATTATGATTGTACCATGAATTGGAGGGCAAAGCAGAAAGACAATTTGTCCAGATTAAGATTTAAGCCTCAGCCTGGTTTTATTTCAGTTGTGAGGGCTTATTCATCCTTACTGTATCTGCCATGCTTATTGTGACAAAACCTTTATCTTACATCATCATCTTTCTCTGAGGGATCTGACTCACTCTTTGTATCACCTTTCAGGGATAATTTATGGCCACCCTGGAGCCATTCTTTCAAACTACCTTTTCTGATAATCAAAATCTATGTGTTATATTTCAAGGCAAGCAGTGAGTTCCCCATGAACAGTTTGGTTGATCTTTTCTTCTTTGTTGGTTATGACTTCATGTAATCAAAAAAAGTCAGGGTTGGTTTTAATCACATCTTAACATTTTCTTACACATCCCAAAGCACAAAGATATTCTTCAAGACTCTCATGAAATAGGCATTATGATATTATTATCTTCATTTGACAGATGAGAAAACTGAACCCTTAGATTGGTTAATTGACTTACCCAAGAATCATCATGGTATAGTAGAAAGAGTGATACATTTGGAATCAAGGAACTTGAGTTGAAATTCTAACTCTACCACTTACTATATCACTATGTCTTTGTACAAGACCTAACTTGTTTGCCTTGCTTTGATTTCCTCATCTTAAAACAATAGCTACCATAGAGGGATTTTTGTTACTCTTGGGAGTTGGACCAAGAGAGTTCCTGTGATAATTCTAGTATGTATTTTGGTAAAAATGTTTGGATTACATCTGTGGCCATTGAAAGCTTAGGATTCCTTTTCCTCCCTCCTGTGTTGGAACTTCTAGGTAAAAGCAGATGGGAGAAAGTGATATAAACTTTAGAAAGGGTGTGGTGATTCTCAGATTTAATACATGCAGCAGCAGGGACTGTGCTGCAAGGGCAAACTTTATGTCACGTACTATTATGCATACCAAGTATGTGGGAGCCCCATTTGGAAAGGTGCTATCAAACTGAGATTTGGAATCATAATGGACTGCAGATTTTTGAACTTAAAGTCAAAACTTTTTTACTTTTGTTTCAAAATGTTCAGAGAAATAAAGTTTTGCTTTCTACTTAAGAAAAAACAGCTAGTATTTATGTAGTGTTTTGAAGTTTGAAAAGTACTTTCTTTACTTATGTTAACTCCCTGACTTCCAAAACCCTACCTTCTACCTGAAATCTAGCCCTCTTATTACAGTATTTTCTCTTTATATAGTTAACCTTGTATATATTTGTTTGCATGTTATCTCCCCCATTGAATTGTTAAACTCCATGGGGCAGGAACAGTCTTTTGCCTCTCTTTGTATCCCCCAGAATTGAACACAGTTGTTAAATTAATTGATGATGATGATGATGATGATGATGATGATGATGTCTGTCCGTCCTTCATTTTTGAAGACTATGACATCAGGGAGGCAATGCTATGATTAGCCAGAAAATTGGATTTGAGTGAAGAGGGGCTGTGCTAAGTCACCAGCCTCACTTTCTCCCCCACAACCATCTGGGTCCAGTAATCAAATATGAATCAGCATAATTGAGATGGCCCTGGATGCAAGGTAATCAGGGTTAAGGATCTTTACCAAGATCATCAGCTAGTGTCTGAGTTCAGATTTGAACTCAGATCCTCCTGGCTTGAGGGCTGGGACTCTACTCACTGTGCTATCTAGTTCTCAGGTAATAAATAAACATTTATTGAATGAATTAATACGATCCTAAGATACTGGGTTCCATTTCAGCTCTGAATCTATGTTATAACAACAACAGCAAAGTAACTCAGGGGTTAGAATGCCTGGCCTGGAATCAGGAAGACCAGAGTTCAAATCCAGCCTCAGATATGTATTAAATGTAGAACCCTGTACAAATCACTTAACTTTTATTTGCATTAGTTTCCTTAACTGTAAATGGGGATAAAAACACCAGCTACCTCCTGGAGCTGTTTTGATGAACAAATGAGGTAGCATTTGTAAAGCGTTTAGCAGATATAAAGTAGGAATTTAATGCATGTATGATTCCTTCCTTACTAATAATAACATTTATATAGTTCTTTAAATTTGCAAAGCAATCTTCCCAATAACCCTATGAGGTAGGCACTTCATTTATCCCCATTTTACAGATGAGAAAACTAAGACCCATAGAGGTTAAATGATTTGCCCAATGTTAATAAGTAGTTGAGGTAGGATTCAAATCCAGGTCTTCTAACTCCAAGTTCTATACTTGTGATAATTGTATCACCTCTCTGGGTCATGCTCATATTTGGTAGAACCAAAACTTGGAAACAGGTCTCCCAGATCTAAGCCCTGAACTTCTCCACCCCCAAACCATGTTGCCCCCCAACCACTGCACTTAGAGGAAGGGAAGGCAACACTTCCTTATTTGAGATTGAATTCAAAAAGTGCCAACTTTTAAAGATTCCATTGTCATCATAATATAAAAAAGTGTTGACCACAGGAATGCTGCACAAATTGTAATTCGTTTTCTACCTTTTCTATCTCTACCTTCAAAGAAATGGACTATCTGGTCCTAGAGCTAAGCCTGAGTTGGCTTTAAATATGCTAAGAAAGAGCCTGTATCATGCTATTTGGCCTCTGACTGCCTGGCAGGTTTGTTCAGTTTGTTTTACTTAAAAGATCAATTTGAAAAAGTGGTAGTTAGGGAGTCTGTGGTTCAGCTCTGGAAAGATCAAACAGCTTTGGCTGTAAATAAATCTTGAGCCTACCCAGCCATTAACTTTGGTGTCAAACAAGTCACGTGGACACAATGAGACTTTTGGAAACTACAGTGTCGAATGCAAAGGCAGTAGCCATGAATCAGAAGTAGATTTCACCAGGCTCCTTCCTATTTTCTACCCTTGACTTCAGTCTTGGGTTACAGAATGCACATGGTGCCTTGTTATTATTACTATCTTTAGTGGTAATGAGAACATGGTACCAATGGAAGTTAACTTCATTCAAGAAATTTTGACCAGTAACATCATCTACTTCACCCCCCCCATTTTAAAGATTGTGTAATTCAGTAGAATGCCCAGGAAAGTATAAGCTTCATGAAGGAGGGACTTATTTTTTTTTGGTTTTTATTTAACTCTGGCAACCCTTTTTATATATAATTGACACTTAATAAATACTGATGTTTCTAGATTAGATAAGATATTAGACTTAGGGAAAGTAGCTTGTCCAGTGTCATGCAGCTAGTTGGAGACAGAAATATTTGGTGCCTAATCTAACAGTTTGTCTACTACACCTGTTAACTCCATGTGATTTATTGAATGATTGCATTTAGGTGCTTAACCAGTCAAAATTAGTCAGCAGAAAAAAGTTGATGGGCTTCTTCTTTGTGCTGAGCACTATAATAACCAGTAAATTTAAATAATGAATATGAATTTCTAAAAACTTTCATTAGGAGGGAGAGGGAAAATAGCATGATCCTTTTTTAAAAAAAAGAGAGGTATAAGAATTTGTGGTTTTGTGTGTATGTGTGTGTGTGTGTGTGTGTGAATATACAAATATATACTGCATCCTTTTCTTTTGGATACCAGAGCTAACATTTTATAAGTACAGATATTTATCATACGATCATATAAACATGTGATCAAACATACCACATGTATGTAATGTATACATGTATGTGCATGTTTTGTGTATACCTACAAGTATATTCTTCTCTGTGTGTTATAGTTATACACAAATAATCACCAAGTATTCTGGGCTGATGTTGACACAGTTCCCTGATTATTTCAATTATTGAATGAAATGAGATACTTGTAGGTTATTTACCAGTTAACAAAATGAGACTTGTTTAGCCATAGCAAGAGGTTGTTCATAAATTATGGTTATTGAGGACACTTTGAGGTGATTCACCTGAACAAAGCTCCTTTTCCTGAACTTCCAATCATTATCACCAGCCCAGCATCTAGAGAGCATCTGAATTCTTCAACACTTATCCTCAGACAACCAGGAAAGGATGTCAACAACCTGAACCTTTAATCCCCTGAGCCAATCAAGTCCCAAGAATGGACTCTAGCCCTTTTAAGGGGAAATGACACTCAATTACATGGGGATAAGGGTTAGGATATTGCTCCTACTCTACCATGCTTGATGAAGAACCAGAAAGTAAACCCATAAAAGTTGGCAGTAACCAGAATAGGTATTTGAGCATCCCTATACCAAAGCACAAGAACTTTACTCATAATACATCCTCTCATTTAGAACCTCTCATATCATATCATATTAACCTAACAAACTTTGTTTTTTGGTTTCTAAGGTCAATTGAGGGAGAAAGACTGTTGCAGGCAGACACAGCAAAAAGAAATAAATGCTTGAAACTTAAAAGGAGGTGATGAAAGAACTCCAAAAAGCAGAAAAAATGACTCAGAAAGTCCAAAAATTTGTACATGTTAATACAAAGGCAAACAGTTCTGTATACCTCCAGAATGTAAAGGGGATATAATGATTATTAGAACTTAGCATAAATAATTAATGTTCCTGAGTCATCAAAAAATAATAAGTAAACCTAACCTTCAAGAAAAGGTTAAATTCTGTTTACAAAGACAGGGAAGTATATAACAGCTTTTAGCAAAATTTCCATCCCAAATAGCTAAACTGGGACAAAAATAAATTAGTTCATTAAAAGGGTAAACACCTAGTCAGCAAACATTTTCCAGGGCCTTCATTTTGCTTCCAAGAGCAAATACGAAATGGCATTCAAAGTTGTCACAAAGCTAGCCCTGGCTCTTCAATCCAGTGATGCTGACAATATACTCCATCTCCAGGCATTTTCTCACTAACCTCCACACCTGGAATGCTCTCCCTCTGCAACTCCAACTTTTTACTGCATTGTCTTCCTTTTAAGTCCCAATTAAAATTGCACCTCCTACAAGTAACCCTAACCTCAGCCCCTCTTAATTCTCTATTACCTTCCCTCTCTTAATTCTTTCTTCTTTATCCTATATAGAACTTGTTTATTGTCTCTCCCCTTTAGATTGTGAAATCTTAATAAATTTTGATTGATTGATTGATACAAACTCTGGATGACTCCTGAGTTTCCAAAACTTTCCTATATAGTGATAACAATCCCCCTTCTCCTTCTGGTTCTGGGAATCCTAATCTGAAAAACTGCAAAATATCCCCTACCTCATAGAATTATAGTAAGAATGAAATGAGATAATTTGTATAATATACTTTGTAAATGATTTGTACATTATTAGCCTTGATTATTACTATAGCTAATATTTATATAGTGTTTCCATTATCATTGTTACACTCATTTGATCTTTGTAATAACCCTGGGAGGTAGGTACTATTATTATCCTCATTTTATAGATAAAGAAACTGAGGCCAACAAAGATTAAATGGTTTGCCCAGGGTCTCACAGCTAGTAAGTGACTGAAGCTGAATTTGAATTCAGGTTTTCCTGGCTCCAGGCCTGATGCTCTACCCCAGCACTAATAGTCTATTATATTATCATTATCATTATTATTATGATTATTATATTATTTGTTATCCTAGGAAAATGTTATTACTTTCATCATGTGTACCATGAGTTGTATTTATGTTCTTAGCTGTCGTTCTCTCAGTTCATTTAGCTGAGCATTAACTTAACCCTGACCGCCTGGTATCTGGGGCCCTCTTCAGTCATCTTGATTCATATCTGGCCACTGGACCCAGATGGCTCAGAAGGAGAAGGTGAGACTGGTGAATTAACATAATACCCCCTCACTCAGTTCCAATTCCTGTGCTTGTCATGGCATCACCTCCCTGATGTCATGGTCTTCTTTGAGAACAAAGGACAGATATTATCATGCTGCTTTCAGTTTTTCTAAAATCTACTCTTCAATGTCATTATCAGATTTTATTTTCCTTTTGCTGTAGGATGCACACATACTGGATCATAGCATTCCATAGAAGGCTTCCCTAAGTATTTTTTAGAAACAGATGTGTTTACTTAAAGGCAGAGTTAATTCTCACTTCCCTGCAATGTTCATGCAAATAACTGCTATAGATTTTAGGGGAAATCCTATCTCCTAGTTTGTAAATGATGATAAAATCACATAAAGTATCTTTAGATCTTATTTCCATGTTAATGAAATTCATGCTCACTGGATCTAAGTGTGTCTCCCTCTCACTCCATTTCCTGTCAGTGACTAAATCTTTTCAATTCTCTCTCAATATTTCTTAATCTGTCCCTTTTTTATTCACTCTTATAGCCACTACCTAGCTAAGAACCTCATTACCTCTCCTTTGAACCAACAAAATATTCTCTTAATTTCTCTATTCAAAGGATACCTCCTCCATGAGATTTTCTTTCCCTCTCACCTCTATTAGGTAATAACTTTCACATTTTTAAGTCTTATTTGAGAGGTTCTTACATACACTTTGAAAAAAAATCCTTGTATCTCAGGTTCAAAAAACAAAACCTGGAAGCTTTACCACCCATCAGTCAATCAATAAGCATTAAACACCTGTGTCCCAGACACTGTACTAGTCCTGGGGGATAAAAATACAAAGAATGAACCAATCTCTACTTACAAAGAATGTACATTTTAGTGAGGAAAACAAGAATAGATAAAAAATATAGACAATAAATATAGACTTAATGAATACAAAAAAACCAAGTAGTGAAATACAAGTTTGAGAAAAGTGCAGTAGCACAGTTGGGAAGATCAAGAAAGGCTTCTTGCAGAAGACAGAGATTGAGTAGTTCTGAGAGAAGAGAGACTCTATGAGGTAGAAGTAAATAAGGAGTCGATTCCAGGCAAATGGGGTGACTAGTCCACAAAGGCATGGGACATGGAGGGTCATGTTTGATGAAGAGAGAAAAGATGAGTTTGGTATCTCATCATCAATTTCCCTTTAAAGCCTGTAGTTCACCAAGTTCAAAATGGGGGGAAAAGCCTAGTGTGAATGGTATTTGAGTGAATCAGAAGTTAATTTGAGGTTACTAATTTGGGAAACCTTTTGTTAATAAGGACTTAATCACTTTTGTGTTTCAGCATGCACATCTCTGAAAGCCAACAAGAATTCTTCAGAATGCTGGATGAAAAAATTGAAAAGGTATGAAGTTAAATAAATATTTCATGTACTTTGAAAGGAATAAACTGGGGCTTTTTTAATGTGATTTAGGGTTACATTAAAATTCAGTGACTTTTTTTTCCCATGAATTACTACAGAAGCTAGTTGTTGCACTGATATTTTTGTAAGGACATGAGAGCTGAGGGTTAAAGCCAAAAAGTTGAATGTGGCTGTGAACTAATTTGTGAATTGAACAATCTCTAATAATGGTGCCCTTCTATGAGGGCCTCCTGTTGTTCTTGAAACCTCTGGTTTTACTTTTAAGCATTGATCGCTTTCTGTCTACAGGACTATGGATTCATGTTTTTCCTCTTGTGGTGAGTTAACAATATAAAATGGAGCAAAAAAAAAAAAACAACCTTTGTCCTTGAGGACAAAGCTTAACTATCTCCTGACATAAGAGTCCATGAAGCATGACAATGGTATACTTGGTTCTATATCCATATCTGTGATCATGTTATTACTATGTCATATTATATGTTATAACATGTTCTTGTCATTTCTTGGAGAAAATCTTGCCCCACCTTATTCAGATTGAACCAATTTTTAATGGCAAAGAAAAACCAGTTAAACTAAACCATCCAGTACAATTACTATATCTTACAACAGACAGCTTTCTGTCCTAGCTGATATGATTAGTTTTCTGCTCTGTGGGACAAACATTGACTTTTCAATTATTCAGACTTTCATTCAGGTACCTTTCCATTTGTGCTGTTGTAGTTATTTCATGTACTGTTCTCTTGTAGCTACTTATTTTTCTCTACCTTTATTCATATAAATCTCATGCCTCTCTGAACTTCTTGTATCTTTCATTTCTCAGTGCAAAATACAATTCCGTTACTCTCCTGTGCCAAAGTTCCTTCAGCCATTGCCCATCAATGGTCACTCACTTTATTTCTAATTCTTTGCTACCATAAGAAATATTGCTATGAATGTATTCATAAATGTTGGATCAACAGATTTTTTTAATCTTTCTTATTGTCTTTGAGGACTCCAAAACTCACCAGCCCTTTTCTGGATTCAACATTTTGCTTGCCCAGTCCTCTAGTATCTACCATGGAATTTTAATCCTGTTAGAAGGGCACACATTTTCTCTCTCTCTTTTTTTTTTTAGGTTTTTGCAAAGCAAATGGGGTTAAGTGGCTTGCCCAAGGCCACAGAGCTAGGTAATTATGAAGTGTCTGAGACCGGATTTGAACCCAGGTACTCCTGACTCCAAGGCCAGTGCTTTATCCACTACACCACCTAGCCACCCCTAGGGCACACATTTTCAAAAGTGACTGGCCAACTTTAGGAATGTGGTCTCTCTAGAGCATGGAACTAATCTAATTGACTCCCATGGGACTAGGATAAATGACCTTGATGTCATTAGCACTTTATTCTAACCATGTAAACAAAGTAGAATATAGTGCCCTTTAAGGACAAGCATTATACTAAATTGAAATTTAGCCTTTGAATTTCAAGAGAAACCAGTAGAAATATGACTTAAGAAGCGGTTAATCAGTTTGAGATAGTATGATTTATAAAACTGATATATATTCATTGAGGGGAAGGGTCTGTCCTTTAATTCAAAACATTATGGATGAGAGATCTTTGTTTTAATTTAATTGAGAAATTTACTTAATTTTAATTTTTATTTCTGTTATTCTCATAAATTTCTATGTTGCGATTCATAATTTCACAAAAGGTGCTAAAAAGAAGCTTTGGATTTCAATTATTCATGAGCAGAGCTCCCCACTGTGAAATGGACAGCCCAGCGAGCAGCTGCCTCTTCTCTCCTCTAATTCATCATTTTATGAACCACCAATAAATAACCATTGAACATTTCTCCAGATCACCATCCTAATTATAGTGATGTATAGAATAGAGGAGGGTCATAGATAAAACTGAGTATGTCTGATCTATTCCATGAAAGTATGTAAATACTTTTCTCTGAATATCTGTGTTGACTATAGTGGAATATTGTGTTGCCCCTAGTGAACTGAGCATGGCTTTTCCCAGTTGAGAGGTGTGACTTTTATAAATCTACAAACCAGTTGCCAGGTTTCCTACAACACAAAGACTGGTCATTTTCACCTACACTAATAACCTTTTTGTTAATAAAGTGCAAGAAAAGGAGAAAGTGCCTATTACCCCTCAACAAAGTCTTCCATTCTCTACTGTTTTTGCTTGGCTTCCTGATAATAAATAGATTTGCTTGGTAGGCAGGACTATTGTATAAAAATTAAAACAAAAATAAAGTTTTTAAAAACTTAAAGAATATGATTAGGCATTTAAAGACTCATTTTTAGAAAGCTTTTCCAAGCTATAATTACATTTTGTTTCCTTATTTGTGGAGTCATTGCTCCAGGATGATTTAGGACCTTTTTCTAATCTGGGCAGAAGAATAGAGATACATCTAAAATGGAAAAAAAAATTTGTGACCTGACTAGCTCTTAAATAGAAACTCTCTAGATAGACAGTAGTTGTAGATTGCATAAAAGTGTGATCCTAGCCCCACTATTTCCTGGATTTTTAAACCAAAGAATTATGGTATAATGTTAGTCTATCTGTGCATATTCATGGGGGTTGCTTCTGTCTTTTATCTTCTGTTTCTCCTCTAATCCTGAATGTCATATTAGTAACTAGTTTCACACCTCTGCCCTTATTTTATCATCATTCCTGAAGAAAAAAGGTCATTAAAAATATTAGACTACCAGGGATGGCTAGGTGGTGCAATGGATGAAGCACCAGTCCTGGAGTCAGGAGTACCTGGGTTCAAATCCGGTCTCAGACACTTAATAATTACCTAGCTGTGTGGCCTTGGGCAAGCCACTTAACCCCATTTGCCTTACAAAAAAAACCTAAAAAAAAATATTAGACTACCTTCTCTTCTTTCCCCCCCTCATCACTCAACTGCCATTACTGAAAGAAGAGAACTTCACTAGTTCTTACTAAAGAAAACATCTGTTGTCTTAATGTTAGACCTTAAAGCATCATATCACTCCAGAGCTTTGAAATGTACCTCTAGGTTTCTATAAATGACCTTCCCAAACTTTTTTCATTCTCAAATACAAAGTGTCCCAAAAGTCATGGTGCAGTTTTAAGCTTTATGTCTATGTTCCATATGGATTGATAGCAATTCACTAAATTTGTTTGTTGCATTTTGGAGAGCTGAATTTAAATGTATCCTTACACTAACAAAGCTTAAAAGTATAGAAGGGAACAAACCATCAATATTAAAAATGTGAAAAAAAATAATATGAAGTCCAAGGAATATACCTAGATAGATAGATATTCAGATAGATAGATAAAGACATATAAACATGTAAATATGTTTTTGACACATATACATATACTAACATGATTGAGTCTCTATCATGTGCGCTAAATTATGAGTAATTGAGCCTTAGTTTTAAATTTTCATTTGCTCCACACCTTGTCACATAACTCAATTTCTTCCCTTTAAATCAATTTGAAATTAAATTGAATGAGCCTTGGGAGACTTACCAACCATTCCTTGGATTCATTCCCTCTTTTATTGAGTATTTATTGAGTGTTTATAGGGTACAGCTTGAAACTTGACCACTCAGCTCTCCTTCCTGGATATTTCTGGCTTGTTCTATTTAAAACACTATTTGTACCAAGAAATTAGAATGGTAATAACTTTTAGTGGTGTCTTGTAAAATAGAAGCCCTCTCATTCAGAAGTAGTGATGGTTCAGGGCCATAGCTTTAGAGTATATAGAATAGAAGTATGACTGTTTTATTCCATTCACTTAAACATAAACTTCCTTTTCTGTCTTTACATTCTGACTGCAATTCAGTTTGCCTTTACATTTCTTCTTGCTCTTACAACTCTGTTTAAAAAATAAAACTTCTATCTTTCTTTCATGAGATTCCTTATTAAACTTATTAACTTATTAAACAATGCCTAAAGTCAGAGCATTATGTTAAGGTACATAGGGAAAATGGTTAAATAAGACATGATCCATGAACTTAATGCCAACCAAAAAAAGTTTAAATTTTACTCCTGGACAACAGAGAACTACTGAAATTTTTCAATCACAGGAATGACGTGACTAGATCGACACATGAGGAACAAATAACTGACTTGACTACTTCAAGTGGGAGAAAAAGCTTCTAAAATTATTTTAGTTCATTGTACAATAATGTTCCAGACTAGAGACCATGTTTTATACTTATGTTGTGACGTGAGCCAAAGAAATTCCCAAGATGTCATTTCCTATGATACAAAATTACTCATTAGGACAATTTCCAGAAGACCGTGTCTGGCTACTGAGCAGATGCATCATTTGGACTATGACTGGTAGGAATTCTAAAAGGATTCAGAAAAAAAATACCTAACATTTATAGAACACTGTAAGGTGTACAAAACTCTTTATAAATCTCTTATCTGAGCCTTATGATCTTGGACGTAGGGGTTATTCTTGTCCCCATTTTTCAGATGAAAAAGCTGAGGCATTGTTAAAGCTCCGAGTCACACAGCTGATAAGTTTCTGAGTCCAGATTTGATCTCAGGGCTTCCTAACTCCAAGTCCAACACTCTATATCCCTTGAGCCACCCTCTTCTGGAAAAGAGATGAAAGGATCTCATAAAAGAAAGACAGGAGCTTTATTTTTTTAAACAGAGTTGTGAGAGCAAGAAGAAATATAAAGGCAAACTGTGAGCTCCATTCAGAATGTAAAGACAGAGAAGGAAGTTTATATTATAGTATTACCTAGAGTCCCAAGGGTATTCTGCTGACCCCAGAACCAGCAGAGAAATTTCTGCAGACTGTTACATGCCCTGAAAAATTTACATGGAACTCCAAGAGACCGACAACTCTAAATATTCACTTTTTACCAGTATATAGGTAGTCTGAAGACACTGTCTAAGTTATACAGTACTCAAGATATTAGGGAATATTATTAGAATATTAGATTTCACCCCTTAAAGCCTGTAAGAGTTTTTTCCCATTTGTGTATGGAAAAAAAAGCTTCGCATCTTAATTAAATGCTTTTGCTGTTGAATTTGTGGCTGATGGTGGTCTGTAAATAGAATGTTCTGCAATCAATGGAATCTCAGAACATGAATTGCAAAATTGCTCACTTGGGAAAGTACCAAAAGGCCTCAGAGGGCTTTAAAATTCCATTATTACAGTATTTTTGTAAACTTTTCAGTAAATATACAACTCTTTGCCTTAAAGTGAGTCTTATAACATCCCTATTTTTTTCAAATACTTTATACACTTAGAAGCAGTAAAGCACATTTCTTTATAAAATGCATTACATAATTAAAATATTTAACTAAGTTGGATTGGTTTCTTCCTGATACTACTTCTATGATAGTCTTATCATGGAAAAAAAATTTCTGTTTTGACTCTATTGTTGTCATTAGCTTGAGGGAAGCAAGTCACATCATTTGCCAGAGCTTGCAAAATTTAGCTGAGGCATCAAACTTTAGATCAGAGTTTAACTGGTTAGTGATAAGAGAATTTCTGGCTCAGCTTTATTACCCCTATTTATTTAAGATGAGCATGACAAATAACTAGCTCCAGGTTAATAGTTATGGTTAGTTTGTAAATTCCAGCTTTATCCCTAGTATTTACTGACTAGTTTATAATTTTACCTGATGCAGATCTTCCTCCTCCTCCTTTATCTGATCTTTGATGTGTAAATGTTTATCTTCCCTTCTGCCCTCTGTAAAATTCCATTGTATCTGTTTTGCAGATCTAACTAAGATCTATATAAGGTTATATTTCAGCAAACTTCAGTTTTATGCTTCATTTTCATGAAACTAAGTGCCCATACTAACTTTTATATATACTGATCTTTGCTCTAAGCGTAGTTATTAAAATGTTTCTGCATGTTCTAAGTATGATTGGCAATAGTACTTATTAAAGTGTCTGTGGTAAGATTTTTTTCTGTTACTCTCAATTAGTTTTTACTTTGTTGAATCAAATTATTTCACTCCTATTAAGAGTAGACACGGGGGAAGCTAGGTGGTACAGTGGATGGAGTACTGACCCTGGAGTCAGGAATGCCTGAGTTCAAATCTGGTCTCAGACACTTAATAATTGACTAGCTGTGTGACCTTGGGCAAGTCACTTAACCCCATTGCCTCGCCAAAAAAAAGGAGTATACCCAAATGTAGTCTGTTCAGTAGGCAAACCTTGTCATTTGGATAAAGTGTTCAAACATGGGTGTCCAGTCTTTTAGCTCTTCTGGGCCACATCACCCAACAAAAACTTGTCAAAGGCCACATATAGAATTTAATATTTATTTTTTACTACAGTGTAACTAATGAATAAGCTAAATATGAATAATAGTGAATAAAAGGTAATATGGTCCACTTGAATGAACTTTGAGAACCATATGCAGCTTACATACAGGCTATGAATTAGACATACCTGCCAGATAGGTATGGCAGCATTTAATGAATTCTACACAATAAAGGACTACCCTACAGTAATCCCACTGGTTTTGATATCCCTGATCATTTGTTGCCTCATATAACTAGGTGGCACAGTAGATAGAGCAATGGACCAAGAGTCAGAAAGACCTGAGTTCAGATCTGTCCTCAGACACTAGCTCTATGACCCTGGGCAAAATATTTAACCTTTTTTGCCTCAGTCTCTTCATCTATAAAATAAGCTGGAGAAGAAAATGATGAACCACTCCAATGTCTCTGCCAAGAAAACCCCAAATGGGATTACAAAGAGTTGGACATGATGAAATGTTGAACAACAGAAATAGTTGTAGTAGTGGTGAGAATTATCTCATTTCCTAGTTTTAAAGTTTATAAAGATGAAGACAATTATATGAAATAATTCTCAATAGGAAACAGGTTAATTATCTTGCGGCAATACTTGTTTGATATAGAAAATTTGGAGCAAATGGAACCTAAATTCCAATCCCATCTTCCCTACTTATCAGCTGGATCATTGCTGGCAACAAATTTTTCTGATTCTCTGATCCTGAAAACACTGAATAGAACTTCCCTGCCTCACCTGACATTGCCTGCCAGACCATCTTGAAGAGTTAGACTCTTAATCCTTTTGCTTTCATTAATCCTAGTCCTGATTCTGCTATTAGTCTTACTCCCTTTATTTCACCCTTAAATATAAACATGCTGGTTTTTTTATATCAGAAGACCTGAATTCAAGTCCTGATGGGATTTTTTTTTCTTCTGCCACAGATTAACTCTGACAAGTCTTTTAACTTCCCTGCCCGTTTCCTTGTCTGTAAAATGAGGGCATTAGACTAGATGGCCTCAAATCGTGATCCCATGATTCTGTGACTTCAGAGCAATGAGTAAATGTGGCAAATACATACAGGCTCAGTTTGGTAAAAAACTTCCCTAACCATTAAAAGTGTCTCAAAATGGATTAGGCCACCTTAAGAAGTAGCAAGTTCTCTCCCCCCCAACTAAAAGTTTTCAAACTTGGGTTAGATAACTATTTATTGGCAATGTTTTTAAAGGAATTTCTCTTTAGACACAGATTGGACAATGGAAACCATCTAAAGTCTCTGTGTATCCTTGAGATCATAGGATAGGTCTTAAAGTGTTGAACCCAAGGAGACTAAAGATTTAAGAGCATCTACTGGGTGGTCATTTATGCATGTTCCACCAAAGTTTTCAGGTTTTATTTTCTCTTGTAGCTTTAAAAGTCCACTTGCAAAAAAAAAAAAAAAAAGTCCACTTACAAGAAGCACTCAAAGGGAGGGGGTAGAATTGGAGGGATGGGGAAGAAGGGAAGAATATCCTCTGTAGCTGTTACCCAAACAAGCACTATGGGGTACTACTTTCCCTTTTTTAATGCTAAACAAGAGCACCCAAGGAATCCAAGAGTTCTTTTGTTTTGCAAATTGGTCTACAATTACAAAGAATTAGAAACTACTCTATGGCACCTTCTATTGAGCAGAAGTGTGTGTGTGTGTGTGTGTGTGTGTGTGTGTGTGTGTGTGTGTGTGTGTGTGTGTGTGTGTGTTGTAAGCATTTATGGAATGAGCTGGTTACTGTCACCTCATAGGGAAATAAGATCTCTGGCATAAAACCCAAAACATCAAGGTTATGGATCTTATGGCTGCCACCGGCTGTCCCATGGCCTCACATGCCTCTAAGCATCCCTTGCCAGCAGATTGGTAAATGCATGTCATTGTTTGTAAGCACATGCAAATGCTTCAGCACAAAGATTTATTCCTTCCCTACTGGAAAAAAACAAACAAAACTCAAGCATTTGTTTTGTTTAGTAACAAGCACCTCACCCTCCCTCCCCAAAAAAGCCTCTATCACACAGCTGTGGAATATGGCAGCTAGGTGGCCCAGAAGTAAGAGCATTGACCTTGAAGGCAGCAATTTCTGACTTCAAATCCTATCTTGGATACTTGCTAGCTGTGTGACCCTGGACAAGTCAATTATTCCTTCCCAGCTGCTTTCCTCATCTTTAAAATGGCAGTATTAATAGTAGCTACCTGATAGGTTGTAAAAACAAAAAGAGATCCTTACCTAGCTGTGTGACATGGGGCAAGTCATTTAACCCTTGCCTTGCAATCAATCAATAAATAAAATGAGATCCTTATAAATACATATAAAATGATGATAGAATGTGACCCTGCTAGTTGAATTTTATGTAATATGACATTTTGAGTCATCAAGTAAAAGAAGTCTGAAGAAGTCTTGACCCAGAATTGTCACAGCTTATTTGTAAAGGTCATTCTAATTGGAAGGATTCTACTATCTAAACAAAATCATTTAAAGTTACAAAAGTTTTAGCCTGATCTAGCCTAGTGGGTAAGAATTTTCCCAGCATGTCTAAGCTTTCAGACTTTTCCTATAGTTCCTGGTTTTATTTTTATGTAAGACCAAGGGAACCTTCTTTTGATCCATATATATCAAAATAGAAAGGAACACAATGCTTGCTTTCTCTCTAAAGACACAATTATTTTTCTTTTGTAATTAGAAGCTAAACAAATTCATAGAGCTTTAGAACTGAAATGAACTTTAGAAATAACCAAATCCAACTCTCTCATTTGGGGTTTTTTTTTAAGTCATTTATTTTTCAGTGTTGTTTGACTCTTCATGACTCCATTTGTGGTTTTCTAGACAGAGATACTAGAGTGGTTTGTCATTTCCTTCTCCAGATTATTTTACAGCTAAAGGAACAAAGAAAATAAGTTTAAATGACTTGCCCAGGGACACACGGCTAGTTGGTGTCTGAGACAAGATTTGAACCTCCGTCTTCCTAACTCCAGGCCTAGCTATCCATGCTGCACTACCTAGCTGCCTCCCATTTGTGCCCATGAGAAAACTCAAGACCCTTGGAGACTAAGTGATTTGTCCAACCATTCTATAGGTTCAAACAGCAGAGCTATTCTCTTACTCTCTGTTCAGTGACCACCTATATAGTGTGCACCTTTCATTCTGGAAGTTATCTGGGTGCCTCATAATTAAAAAGATAAATCTATTGCTCAATTGAAGCAGTTTTTACAGCTTTGTTTGTGATCATAACCATCATAGTTTCTATCGCCTCCCTATCCTCTATTCCTTTCTTGAGATTTTCCTTCTCTTCCTTTGTAGGGAAGATGTTACATCTGCCAGTCTAATTAGGTTGTAATTACAAGGGGTAGGAATTGTGTGGCACATTCTTTCTGTCCCTTTTTTCCCTACTCAACATTTTCTATGTAAATGTCTTCTCGGTAGTAATAGTGTTTTTAAATAGTAAGAATCTCCTTTCACTGTAGTGAAATATGATTATATACTGGTCACTAAGAATGATAGCTTCACTCTCCAGCTGAAAGCAATTAGGTGATGCAGCCATGGGAGAATAATCAGGTATGAAGCCTAAAAGAAATGAATACCCCAAATAACAAAAATATCCATAGGGCCTACAAGATCACTTTAAGTTGCTGAACTAGGATTCTAACTTGAGTTCAGCAAAAGAAGCCAAATTGAATGCTCTTTCCACAATATACAAAAATAGTTGTAGTCCTAGTTCTTGGGGAGTTCAGAATAAAAAATAAAACAAAAAAATGGCATTTGTATAGCACTTTGAAGTTTATTCATAGACAACATAATGATGTTTTCCCATCATGTCCATATGGGGAAGAATAGGAGAGGGTAGCTAAAGGTTGCTGGTGAATGCCAAGGTGTGACTGTAGTAAATTCAAATTAAGAAAACTACTCATTTGTAGGTTTATGATAAGTTGTACCAAGACCAAGAATTTTTTAAACTCATAATAGCATCACAGGTCTAGAGTTGAATAATTTAGGGACCATCTAGTTTAATCCCTTACATTTTATTAATAGGAATCTAGAAAGTTAAGTGATTAATAGGGACCTAGAAAGTTGTGATTTGCCTGTAGTCAAATAAAGACTAATTAGTGAGAAGGTCTCTTGCCTATTGGGTAAACCTCTTGTGGTGAACTTTTGGGAAGATATGATGGACTAGTCACATAGGATGGGCAGGCATAAATGAATTCTGATGTACATTCTTTTTTGTTTTGTTTTGTTTTTTGTTTTTGCAAGGCAATGGGGTTAAGTGACTCACCCAAGGTCACACATTTAGGCAATTATTAAGTATCTGAATCCAGATTTGAACTCAGGTACTCCTGACTCCAGGGCTGGTATTCTATGCACTGCACCTCCTAGCTGCCCCTTGATGTACATTCTTAAAGGAAACTCTCAGCTGATGAAAACACAGATCTATAAGAGAATGAGTGAAATTTATTCAGAGATCGATATGTAATCTGTCCATGCCAGAGCAAAGTAGGCATGTTGGAAAATAATGATTAATAAGATTAGAGGTAGACATGAGCAGGGAGTCAGTTTTATTAGTAAAGCCTAAGGAATTTAAATTAAGCAGTGTGGGGCTAACTATAGATCTTTGAGGTTGAAAATGTTTTTTCCATGCTTTTTAAAAATCATATCCTTTTGTAAAATATGTTCTTAACTCATCATGTGTCATAGGGAGCTGAGACTGAATTACCATTCCAAACCTCACATTGCTAAACAGTGCCCAGTGTCAGTTAATTTGGGTTGGCCCCTTTAGGATTTTTTTTGACCAGCTTGTGGTATATTTTGTATTTTTTAATGTTTTAATGTATTTTTCTTTGGCTTCAAAACCACATGATTTATTTTTCCAATTCACTCACCAAGTACCAGAATAATAGGTACTAGAATTATATCTCTTTTTGGAAGGCTAGGAGGGGAACAAGGTGGTTGGGGTTAAGTAACTTATCTAGGGTCATATAGCTAGTATCAAGTATCTGAGGTCATATTTGAAATGAAGACCTCCTTGTCTTCAGGACTGATGCTTTATTCATTGTTCCACCTAGATACCCCTATTTGTGGGGCTATGGAAAGAGCATTCAACTTGTGGGATTTAAGCTAGAATCTCAGCACAACACTTTAAAGGGACCTTGTTGAGACAGTTATTTAATAAATTCCTATTATGTTCCAGCCGTTTAGCTAAGTAGATCTAATGAATCAAATAATCTCTGGTCAAAAAGAGTTTACAGGGGCAGCTAGGTGGCACAATGGATAGAGCACCAGCCCTGGAGTCAGGTGCTTTATGGGGCTTTTGATAGATTCTTGTGAGCTCTCAGTGATGTTTCTAGTCAATGAACATTCATTAAGAATTTTTTTTAAAAGTTCATGTTAGTTACTGCTCTCAAAAACTCTCAGTCTAATGGGAGAAACAACATATGAACAAGTATATACACAAACTATAGGCAGGATATATTGGAAATATTCAACAGAGTAGTGACAGGAACACTTAGAGGGACTAGGAAAGGCTTACAAAAGGAAGAGAGATTTTAACTGGGACTTGAAAGAAGCCAAGGAAGCCAGGAGGTAGAAATGAGGAGGAACAAAAGGTGGGGAGACCAGAGAAAGTGCCCAGAGGCAGGAGATGTGGTAGACCCTATTATGAGTTAACTATGAAATGCTTCTTAAAGGCAAAACTTATTATTCTGTTTTATTAAAACAGTAGTTTTAGTATTGAGTGCATATTTAGTAATATCCTTTCCTCCAGAAGGCATTGAAGATTAGACATAATTTCATTAGCAAGAATTCATTCAAGCAAGAAATATGTCTCTTATTAGTTGAAGAGTTCTCTAGAACTGAGACCCATCCAGAGAGGGTGTGTGACCAAAGCAAATTATGCTGTGTGTACTTTTCTCTTGCTTTTCTCCTCTTTGGGAATATAAGTGAAATTTCATTCAAATGAACTTCAAAAGATTAATAAATTTATCTCAAGATCATTCTTGATTAATAATACTTTAAGTATGGGGGGGCAGCTAGGTGGCTCAGTGGATAAAGCACCGACCTTGGAGTCAGGAGGACCTGAGTTCAAATCCAGTCTCAGACACTTAATAATTACCGAAGTGTGTGGCCTTGGGCAAGCCACTGAACCCCATTTGCCTTGCAAAAACTGAAAAATAATCATAATAATAATAATAATACTTTAAGTATGAATCTCAGTAAAGTTGCTGTTGTCTTTTGTTCTCAAAAAAGACCATGACATCAAGTCATAACTTACACATAATTTTTGGATTAAAGTGAAAGAGTACTGTTCAAAGACACCATTCTCACTATCTTTTCCAGAACCATCTGAACTCAGTAGTCTAACATAATAGGGACAGGATGACAGGTGTTGACCTGGATACAATGGAAGACCTTAGATCTTTTAGATGTAGGTCTTTCCCATGTCACCAAGGTACCTCAGCTCTGTGATACCATCAGGTGTAGGGGTTTTGAATTAGTCGCATTCAGTCAAAATTCCACAACTGGTAGCTGTACTCTACTCCTTTGAAACCTCACCAAGTAGATATATCCCTTGTGTATACTTATAAGTTGATATAAATTCTAGCATATGATGGGCTTAATTTAGAACAGATATTTCTAAATACCTTATATGAAAAACACATCTCTGTTAAGAGGCAATTATAGTGCCAGGTCTGATAAAGCCATAGTTCTCTGAGGAAATAACCATACTCATCATGGATCCCAGGCTTAGCATTGGCAGATTGTCTAAGCCAACCTCCCCAATTTTACACAAGTGGAAACTAAAGACCAGCAAGGTTAAGTGCTTTGCCTAATATCACAGAAGTACTAAACGACAGAGGCAAAATTCAAACTGGGGGTCCTCTTGCTCAAAATCTAATATTCTTTCCAGCAAAGACTTTACTGTATATTTCATTTAAAAATCTGAATATTTGCTCCCTGGCCTCATAGTATTAGAACATTATTTACCTTGGCTCTCTTGGGAAGACATAAGCAGGCAGACTCCAAAAAAAGGGAACCAAATCAGTCCCTGTTAAAACTAAAATATGCTACCCTCTGTTCCCTTTAATTGAGCCAAACCATTATATAGCCTGGAAATCTTAACAAATACTCCTTTTCAAAAGAGAATTCTAAGCCTAGCCAAAGATGAGAATTGCACCCTCTCAAAAAGTGGAAACCTTTCTCCCCTTCTGGCTCATAAGCATTTATCATGTGCTAGTTTTGAGCATACGAAAGTAAAAAAATGAAACCACTCTTGACCAGAAGGAACTAACCTGAACACTCCTAATCTCTGAAAACCACCTTCTAATCAGTCTCCAAAGTTATGTGTTTGTTGTCCTGATGAATTTCACCATCGGTGGTCTTTCTCTATGAGGTCTTTCCTCCTGTTCTGATGCCTCTTCTCCATTAGGACTAAGCCATCATTGCTTGTGCCATTGTAGTGGTAAATGGTGAAAATCCTTTCCACCACCACCCCTTTTTTAATACTACATCTAGTTAGTTGATCCTTATTCTGTGTCTTGAAAATGAAAAGTCCTTTTGTCACAAGTGTTTTCTTTCTTTGTGTTTCAGGGATTCGTTGATAGGTGCCCTCTCCCTCTTCCAACTTGGAATGCATCCCCTTCCATGCCTTAGTAGGTGGTCTCATGAGTTTCTTTGGTCTTCTTCATAATCATTATTACTCAGTAGCCCAAGAAACAGTCAGTGACTGTCACACTCTTGAATCTCATTAAAAATGAGATCTTTTCCAACTGAAATAATAATGCCTGAGACTAATTAGAATAAAACTCATTAGAGTAGTTGATTGCCATTAATGCCTCTATTGATTTTCCTAATGAAGTAAGCAGAGGGAGGAGACTTTAACACATAACCTAATTATTTCTTCCCCTTTTTTCAACATTTTCTCAAAACTGTTGTTATAAATGTGTTGTTTGGGTTGTTAACTAAAAAGCAGTAGAAAAGTGCTCCCTAGGTACAGATTGATCTGCTGTCTCCAGCTTTGAGGTGGGGTCTGCTACTTTTAAAAGCCATTATTATCTTAGTAGGCTTACTGTTAAAAGTTTTGACCTGTGATTTCATTCATCCAAGGAACAGTCATACCAGTCCTGCCTTGCACCTTCAGAGTTGGCAGTTAGGGAGTGGGACAGCTTTGGCCCACGTGTCTGAGGCTGGAATCTAGTCCCTATTCACTCCAAAGTCAGCTCTGCCATACTCTATGCCATTTTAATTTAATTGCCGCTCTAATTTTACAATAAGACAGGGAAAAAAAAAACTTAACTAACTGGTATAGTATATATATTGAATAGTCAGAGAAGATCATATTGCTAAGGTATTTTAGAGCTCATTTAGTCCAGCACCCACCACCACCATTTTCCAAATGGGAAAAAATGGGCCTCAGAATGGTGCAATGACTTATCCAATCATAAATTCTAAACGAGAGCCCAAGTCTTCTGACTCTCAAGCCAGCTCTTTTTGCACTGTATCCTGCTGCTTCCTTTGGCTTTGAATTTTGTGCCTTAAGGCCTGAAAATGCCAGCTGCTTCCCATCACACAGTGCCAATCCTGCAGCTTCACAGACCATTTTTCCCCTTTCTCTTCCTATTGCTTGTTTATTCCAGTTCCTCATCACAGATGCCAAGGGAAAGAATGAAATGAGCTTGGTCTGGTTCCTCTGGATGAAGAAAGAGTTTAAATGCAGTAGATTTTTCTAGAGCTTCAAATTCATTGTTGTTTCTAAGAGAAGGAGCACATGCAGAGAGGGCTGGCAGATAGGCTGTTATTTGTGTTGAAAGAGAGGGAGATTGCCCATTGAAGCCCTGCATCAAGTCATTGCTGCAGTAATTGTGCTGATTAAATCCGGCTGCAGATTGTATCCCAGAAATCCTGTGATCTCACAGGTATGGTTTTAGTGGAAATGGAAAGTGGATGGTCATTACCCTGACATACTGTCTGGCACTGACACTATCCTCTCCCCTTAGGGTAGGGCTCTGCAGCAATCCAGAGTTGAGAACGTGGATTTGTAGAAAGAACATTGGGCTTAACTCAAAAGAGCTGAGTATAAATCCTGCTTCAGGAAATTACTGGCTATGTGACACTGGGCAAGCCATTTTCCCTCCCTGAGCCTTATTTTCTTTGTCTGTAAAAGAGGGAGGACTAACTAGATCAAAAGTCCTTAATCTTTTGGGGGTTGTAGATTCCTCTGACTGTCTAGAAATGCCAAAGACCCCTTTTCAAAATAATATATTTAATGCATAAAATACACAAGATTACAAAGGAAACCAGTTATATAGTTATTTCACAATAGTACTATAGATCTTTGCAATAACTCTGAGAGGAAAGTAATGGAAGCCTTATTGCCGCCATTGAGCTGGGGCTCAGTTATCAATTGTCAGCAAACTCATAAATGATAGCTCTGGTTCTTTGGGGCTGAGTCTTCTGACTCCAAACTCAAATGCTCCTTTTCCTACATCATAACCAGATGCACTAACAGCTCCTTAATACAACCCTTCCTTGTCCAACTTATTAGGAGATTCCATTCTTCAAGCTTGCCCAGGATTTGTGAAGACTTCCCTTGCAGAAAGTCGCCTTTGAATTTGGTGAAGTTAACCAGTGTGTGCCTTGCACAAGGAGATGATTGTGCCCCATGGTCACTTATTTTGAATGCCTGAAACATTTTTTACAAAGAGTTCTATTTTCTATTCCCCTTTTGGGGGGGGGGGTGGTGAGGAGAAGAGAGGAATTGCTAGAGAATTAAGCTAGGGAAATCTCTGTCTATCTTCAAAACTAGCTTTTCTCCCACCTTCTGCCTTCTGACAGCTGGTGGATTTAAAGTTCTCTTTTTCATCACTGTGTGTTGAGTTTTTTTTAATTTAAATGAGGGATGAAGCCACCATTTCAGATCCAAACTCACTGCCCCTAAAAGCTAGAATGAATGAGCATTGTGCCATTTGGCAAAGTCAGGGTTACTCTTTCTGCTAGAAACTGTCAAAGAAACCTGCCTGTCCTCCCTCTGGGTGGCTGAATCATCCTTTCCAAAAACCTTGCTGGTGTTTCATTTGTTTGTCATACTGTTCAGGAAAACTACAGAACCATCCCCAGCCCTGCTTTTCCATTTCATCATTTTCTTTCAAGGTCTCCATTGCCGCAACTCTCATGTTTCCTTACACTGGTCTTCAGTCTTGCACAGAATGATAGCAGTTATTAGGGTAGGAATACATTCAGAATCTGGGATTTAATCAATGTGAGGCACTTCTGATAAGGAAGCAATTCAGATTCATTGTAAATCCTAAATTGCTCCTTGAGGCACTTCATAGTCACATAGCTAGCTATGTGCCTCCAGTGAGATTTTGAACCCTAGGCTTTCAGATTCCAAGCCTATCGCTCAATTTGCTTTGCATTTACATTGTTATTATTAATAATAATAAAACAATAATTTTAATTGAAGTAACAATTCCTTGAGAAGCAGCATGATCTGGTAGATACAGGACTCGCCTTGAAAGCCAGTTGGTTCAAATCTTACCTCTGATACGCAGTGAACAGAGGCAAGTCATTTAAATTCCCAGTGCCCTCAGTTTAGGTCCATAAATTCCAGAGGAAATAACCAGTTTTTCAGAAGGAATTTCCCAATCTAGATATGACAATTGTAGAACAAAACACCAGTAATGATTTCTTAGAAGCTACTGTGATCAATAATTCAAAATTACAGTCTTCTTGGATTATATCATAGGCCTAATCTCCAAAAGACAAAACATTTATCACTTTATATAACTGAAAATTGCACCTATAATTCAGCCCACTATCTTGCTTTCCTGCTGCAGCTAGGATTCAGTCATTGAACTGAATGACTATTTTCTCTGATCCTTGTTTATGTGTCTCTGCATGTTAAAAACTGTATATAGTCCCTCATCTGAAACATCATTTTTGAAAGTTTTAGTAGGAGTTGAGATATGACTTTTGACATGATCAGCAGATTATATTTAAATATGCTCTGAGTCATAAATAATGTTTTTGATGATGCTTATTCTTCCTTCTTGTCAAAGACCATGACATGACATGCATGTGAATTGAATTTGACTGAGGGGATACTGTGCTCAGTCACCAGCCTCACTTTCTTCTCCGGAGCCATCTGGGTCCAGTGACCAGATATGGATCAGGATGATTGAAGATGACTTTGGATGGGAGGCAGTCAGGGTTAAGTGCCTTGCAAGGTCATACAGCTAGTAAGTGCCTAAGGTGGAATTTGAACTCAGATTCTCCTGGCTTCAAGGCAGGAGCTCTACCCATTGCACTATCTAGCAATAGCCACCATAATAAGAGCCTGGTACACAATAGGCAATTGAGGAAAAAAACACTAGTTCCATTGCTTATTTTGCCCAATGAAAGTCTCTAACTAAAGTCTTATGAGAGCAGCTAGGTGATGCAGTAAATAGAGCACTGGGACTGCAGTCAGAAAGACTTGAGTTCAAATTTGGACTCAGAAATGTACTAGCTATGTGACTTTTGGAAAGTCACTTGATTCTATTTGCCTCAGTTTAACTCATCTGTGAAATGAGCTGAAAAAGGAAATGGCAAACCACTTCAGCATCTTTACCAAGAAAACCCTAAATAGGGTCATGAAAATGGAATGCAACTGAAACAACTAAAGTCTTAAGAAAGTTGTGCAGAAGGGCACCACTTCTGCTTTGGAACTGAAATAGAAAATACATGATATATTCCTCCACTTGGGATGCCTTTCCTTCTTTTGGCAAACCAAGATCTTCCTTTCTTTCAAAACTTTTCAAAGTTCATGAAATCAATAAAACCATTCCCAGATGACTTCTCTCTGTACTCGCTAACTGTATCCAGAGATGTCTCAGAATCACAGTTAAGATCATAATTTTAAAGCTGGAAAAAGCTTTAGAAGGTTTCTTGTACAGCCATCTCATTTCAGAAATGAGGGAACTAAGACCCCGAGAAGGGAAAATTACTTTCCCAGTGTCACACAATCATTATGTGTCAGAGCCCAGGTGTTAACCCAGATCTTCTACTTACATATCCAGTCTGATGTTTGGAGTCAGAGGAGCAGTCCTGTTCAGCCTATGTATGAATAAAAATTCCTTCCACAACATACAGTTCCATTTTTAAATAGCTGTAATTGTTACTAGATTATTCTGTGTCATGACTCCTATGACCTTTCACGTCTTATTGCTCTTCTCTGGATACTTTCCACCTATTAATATCCTTCCTAAAATCTTGCATGATCCTGAACATGATACTTAGATCCATTCTACCCTAGACAGAGTATAGAAAGGCTATAAGCTCCCTTACATTAGACAGTCTGCCTTATCAATGAAGCTTCATATTGCCATATTCCATTATTGACTCATGAATTTGTCCATCACCTAAGCTTCCAGATATTTTTTCAGCTAACTAGTCTTGTGTTGGTGATATTGATTACTTGAAGCCAACTTCCTACTGGTCTGATAGCCCTATTGGAAAAATGAAATGACATCAGTCTGGCACAACCTATTCTTAATGAAACCACTTTTGCTCCTTGTGATCAATAAGATGTTCCTAACCATCTATTTCATAAGATTTTAGGATTTTGCCAGCCTTTTAAAATAATATTCCCTTCCATACACACTGTGTTCTAGCCAAAGTGAACTGCAAAATTGGCATCCTACCTCTCATCTCCATGCATTTGCAGAAGCTGATTCCCAAATCCTAAAATATGCACTCTCATTTCTGTCTCTCCGAATTTTTTATCCTTTTTTCAAGACTTAGATCAAATGCCACCTCTACCATGAAGCTTTCTCTGTTCTCTTAGGTCTCCCGTGCCACTTCCCTACTCAACAAACTCCAGTGATTCCCTAATACTTCTCGGATCAAAAATAAATTCTTCTATTTACCATTTAAGGCCTTCACTGTTGACCCCCAACCTACGTTTCCATTAAAGTAAAGGTATTACTCCCCTTCCCACACTTTATGTCCAGCCAAACTGGCCTTCTTACTATGCCTCCTACACAAGACTTATCTCTCAACTCTTTGCCTTTGTACTGGAGATCCCCCATGCCTGGAATGTACCACCTCCACATCTCTGCTTCTTAGAATCCTTAGCTTCCTCCAGACTTGGTTCAAATGCAACCCTTGACATGAAACTTTTCTTTATTCCTTCCAACCCAAATGGTAATACCTTTCTTTCCTCCCTCTGCCAAGCTAATTTGTCTTTTTTTTGTTTGTCACTATAAAGTAGGGTATTCACCTTTTTATGTCATATAGTAAGTAGTCTGGTAAAACCTATGGAACCCTCTTACTATCATGTTGTCTTAAAATGCATAAAATATGATACATAGACTTACAAAGGAAACCAAGTTATATTAAAATCTGCATTTTTTCCATCCAAGTTAACAAACACTGCTTAAAATCTATCAGCAGATCTAGGGGATCCCAGGTAAAGAACCTCTTCCTTAAAAGAAGCAACATTGTAGAGTATAGAGAGAGGCTGCCTGGAAGCCAGTGAGACCAGAGTTCAAGACCTCTCTCTGATATGTCCTTACCAGGGGCAAGTCATAAGTCACTGAAAAGAAGGTGCTGACCTACACTGTTAGATGGAGTTGTCTCCCTGGTGTTTTCATACACTGATACGTCTACTACTAATAATAATAATAGCTTGCATTTATCTAGCACTTTAAGTTTATAAATTGCTTTATAAATATAACTCATTTGATGAGTTAATTAAATAATAAATATCACAAGCTAGTCTAGTATCTCCAGACACTCCCAACTCCCAGCCCATGGATAGATCTCAAGGGTTCTGTGAATTTTTATATGTCTTTTTTTTTTTACTAACCTTTACTTTCCTCTGTAACCCTATGTATTTTATTCATTTAAAATCAGTATTCTGAGTAGAGATCTATAAGCTTTACCAAAATGCCAAAAGGGTCCAAAAAAGGCTAAGAACACTACCTTCCCACCCCAACCTAAACCTCTATTGGTACATATTTTCTGTTAGAATATAAGCTTCTTGAGGAGAGGGACTAATTTTCTTTTCCTTTATTGATTAGTTGATTGAAAAGTTATCCTCCTCAGCAGAACATAAACTTCTCAGGTTTCTTTTAGGTTTTGTAGATCACTTGCATTGCACAAGCTTAGTGAACGTTTGCTGATTCTTTGGTCTTCCTTGCAGAGTATAGTTATAAGCAGTCAATTATAAAAAAAATGAGAGGGATATTGACAAAATTAGACACACTGAGAAAGGCAAAAAGTGACAGATGAGATCAAGGAAGGAGAGAAAATTATTATTTTTTTTAAATTTGGGGAAGTCAAAAGCTATATTAGTCTGTAACCATTTAATTTTAAAATATGTTCACCTTTACAGTAAATAATGTTCATAAGGTAACTGAATTACTTAGAAAAGATTCTGTGGGGGCGGCTAGGTGGCGTAGTGGATAAAGCACTGACCCTGGACTCAGGAGTACCTGGGTTCAAATCCGGACTCAGACACTTAATAATTACCTAGCTGTGTGGCCTTGGGCAAGCCACTTAACCCCGTTTGCCTTGCAAAAACCTAAAAAAAAAAAAAAAAAAAAAAAAAAAAAAAAAAGATTCTGTGTTCTTTATTGAATAAATCAGGGACATGTACAATATACTTTAGAAATACTTTCATCCAAAATGTTCAGTTTTTATAAAGCAGTCCTGTTCCTTCAAAGAATACTTTCTTTCTGCAGAATTCAGTAATGTAGATTTCAAACCCAAAGACTTGGGTTTGGATTTCAGTTGTATCATATACTTCTAGTTACTTCCAATCTATTTACAGTTACTTTGAGCAAATAACTTGTTTACTTATTTGTTTCCTCTCTAAGACAAGGGGTTGAAGAAAAGAACCTCTTAAATTACTCCAATGCCCATTATTACATGTTTTCATTATTAACTTCCCCCCTTTCTTGTCCCTTGCCCCATCTATATAGCAGATGATAGATTAATTAGAACCAGGACTTTCTCTGAGCAAATCTATATTAAACTGAATTTCAGCATAGGAATGAAAGCTGTGGGGTGTCAGCATTCTTTATGTTAGCAAGTTTTGTTCAAGTTTTGGAGAGAAATATTCTTTCTGATGAATATAAGTTTCTTAAATGACTGATCCCTTTTGGAATTTCTCAGGAAAACTTATAGTAGCATTCATACTCAAATCACCCCAGCAGTTATTTAGGCTGACTCCATTAACTTAAGGCATCTAGAGCTCTGGAATTAACTCATCAGTGACTATTTATTGAGTTTCTACTATGCTCTAGTTAGTGTAATCTGGGTAGTAAACACACTTTGCACTATTAAAGGGAAGTATGATGTGAGAACTTCAACAGAATGTGAGCCCCTGGAGAAAAGATATGGTTTCATCCTTTGGGCTTGTATTTCCCCATTCCATACACAGTACCTGGTCATTGGTAAGTATTTAATTAACATTTGTTGATTGATTGATTGATTGATTGATTGCCTAATCAAATGGACTGTTTCCAGTTTTTCTTTGTCTTTGCATTCCCAACACCTTAGCACAATGCCTGGCTTATGGTGAGCACTTATGTTTGTTGACTGTTTGGGGGTTTTTATCTCTACATTGAGTTTCTTAATCATGTGATGTCCTTTTTTTCTTTTTCCTTTTCTCCAAAGGGTCGTGATTACTGTTCAGAAGAAGAAGATATCACATAGTGCCAATTCTACTAGTCAAAACAGGAATTACTACTGTGTAAATAGATTACAACCCAGTTGAGATCTTTGGGAAGGTCGTCTACAACACACACACAAAAACAGCACTACATAATAAAAGAAGATCGTCTCCATATTGTATACCCCATTCACTTACAATGTTTCTTAATGAACTTGCAAAGGAATATTGCTAAGAACTGTTCTAAAACTTTGTTGCTGCTAGTTAAAACTTGTTGCAACTTTTCACTCCTCTTGTGTCCAGGTATGCAGCAAAATTCTTAAAATTTCACCTTACAGACACAGTTATTCTTACAGATGCTGCCCAGCTGATTTTCTATCAGATGAAATAGTGATGAACTCAAATACCAAACTTCCATTTCTAGAATGTTCCAGCTTCTCTGATACCTTTCCCCACCCTCCCCCTCCCTTTAAAACTGTTTGTCAGTCCATCCAGATGGACCAGAATATTGCTTCTTACTGGCGATTTTGAGCTTGGGAGATGGGGATGGTTGCTATGGCAAGCCTTGTTTCTCCGCTAAGAAGAAATGGAGAAGCTACTATCTATTAAAAGCATGTTATCCCATGAATACTGGAAGTGATGCCGGAGCAGCAATTTGCCTCACTTGCTAGGTATCTTAATCAAGGACTAAGCTTGCAGTTTTTGGCTTTGCTCAGATGCAAATGGAAGTGTGATCACAATCATTTCGAATCCCTTTTTTTTTTCTAAGGAAATAAACATTTTACTGTTTTTATGTACCTTTGTCTTCTACCATTCATCCAGCCCAGGTTTTGTTTTGGGTTTTTTTCCCAAGTATTTCGCGGGTAGGCAAGTTAAGCACTTCTGTTGCAATATTAATGTTAGGCTAAATTGCCTCCCTGCCCTTCCTATTTATCCTTTCCCAGGTATTACCAGGCCAAATGAGAGGAGGCATATACCCCCCTTCCTTTTTTAGCAGAGCACCAAAACATCATGCTACTTTTATTTTTTTCACTAAATAAAGCATCCCATTTCCTTATTTTTTCCCCTTATAACAGGTACAGGAACCTTTCCCCTTCTTATTTTCTTTTCTTCAAGGACTAGTTTGTACTTCAAGGTTTTGACCTTCTGGGGGGGAAATGGTCATTATATTGGTTATGGTTGTTAAAGATGCCATATCAAAAGCACCTGGGCAGTGATGGGGAATGTTGTTTGTGTGTTCTGTAGAGTTTATTTTTCCATATGATTCAAAGAGGATGATCTCTTCTCAAAGACAGAGGTAATATTTTTAACAAATATTGTCACAAGTAAATAGTAACCATAAGGGGGAAAAAAACTTTTGTATTTTTTTAAATGAGTTTGATAGCTTTGATGAGGGCTCTCTTTATCACTTTCACAAGGAAAGGTTACCATGGTCAATGTCATGCCATACTGGCCATGAGGTTTTGGGGCTTTTTCACATAGTCCACATGGCATAAGTTCAATCACAAAGATTTTTCCATCTTTCCCAGTCTTAGATTGAGAAATTGAAGGGGGCACTTGTGAATTTATTAACACTGCCACCCTGTGATGTTAGAGGTTCAGATATTTGAGAGAATAAAAAAGATTTTTTGCCAGGGAAGAGAGCATGGCTCTAAATGTGTTCTTTTTTTTAATTTTTTTAATTTTTTAATTTAAGGCAGTGGGGTTAAGTGACTTGCCCAAGGTCACACAGGTAGGCAATTATTAAGTGTCTGAGGTTAGCTTTGAACTCAGGTCCTCCTGACTTCAAGGCTGGTGCTCTGTCCACTGCGCCACCTAGCTGCCCTCTAAATGCGTTCTTAATGGAAAGATAGAACTTCAGAATGGGCCTCACATAATTGATGGCAAACATTCATTCATGTGCCAACTGCATGTCTTTTACTTGGTTTTGGATGAGGGGAAATTGAAGGTAAAAGATTTTAGTCAAAGGAATGAGGAAAATGAACTTAAATGATATCAAAAACAAAAACCATTTAATTCTTTGAAGTCAGCATAGCAAATATGTGGGGAGCAGTTGTGAGTGTTAAATAACTAAGGAGAAAAACAAATTGTTAGCTTTTTAATTCTTATCCAAACAGGAAAAATATCAGTTCAAGTCTCCAAGACTTTGAGAGTTATTTTACTTCCTTCATCTTCCATATCCTTGTCCTTGGTTTTGGAATTTTAAAAGTTTCCTCTAGAGTATTGAAGGTTGATTACAGTTTGGGTACCTGATTCCATTCCTTCCAGCCCCACCACTCCCTTCAGAAACCTGTTGCTTTGGAATCAAACATTCTGATATCATGGCAATGGCATTTTCCATGGCTCTTTCATTGCTATTATTCATAAACAAAAGGGGGAAAAAAATCTAGGTTTAAAGCTCCATTGTCCTTTCTACTTCTAGACCTTGAGAGATCATTTAACCTCTCAGGGATTCACTTTCCTTGTCTGAAAAATGCAGGGGTTGGACTAGATGACTTCAGTGATTGCTACCAGCTCTAAATCTCTGATCCCATTATTAAGTTGGTTAAGCCAAGTCTTCCATGTGACTCCTAAACTTGGTGTTTCAATGTCTTCCATAACAAATAATCACTTCCTCCCCAAAGACAAGATATTCCCACTTCAGTTTTCATAAAAGCAGTTTAAAAAGCCTTCTGAAATGTTGCACATCTATGAGGAAGAATGTTCTTCAGGATCCCTACCTTTAAGCATTTGTCTGAAACCAGAAGGGTCCTTTTCATGGACCCAATGGCTTCCCACTGGAGGTGCTCTCTGCTACCATATTTAACATTGAAATAACATTGAGATTTTAATGTGCAAAAGTGATTTCATCTGCAGTCACATTTGGCAGATCTAGAAACAGATCTGGGGGAATGGGGTGGTTGAGCTGGTTGGCATGAAATGCCTCATTGTGTTAACAACATTCAAAACTGTCTGTTTTCCATTTGTTGGTTCTAATCATAAAATTGTCAAGTGACTTTGTGGTTGTACTTCATTTTTCAAAGCCTTTTGAAGGGATCTAAAACAAAAATATTTTGACTCTTTCTCCTGTGTAGCCTATGATTAGGCAGACAGTGTTTCTGATGCAGGAAAAGAATAAGCTGATTTATGAAAGGGTGTAGCCCTAGTGTCTGATAATGCAGCAGTCCTCAAGGGAAGAGAGGGAGAGGCCCATCAGGTGGAGGTTAGAGAAGGGTGGGAGAAGAGCCGAGGTACAGTCTACAGGGATACCTCAGTGGGGTTTTTTTGCTGTGTTGAGTACTATTCAAAGTACAGCTCCCGGGCTGCCAGTAGGCGTGGTGCAGCTGTCAACAAGATTTAAGGTGGTTTTATACATGCCTCATATGCTTGGAGTGGTGGTGTTATAAAAGATCAGGAGTGTATAGATGTAGCCTTCTTTTCATTGGCAGGGAGTCAGGATCACCCAGGACTGTGGTCATAATGGAATACATTTGTACTCATGACTGGCAAAGACCTTTAAAGAAAACTTGCATCAGTGTTTTTTTTAGACCCAGGCTATGAACAAGAGTAGATTGTTAGGGTCTATTTTGGGATCCAAGAGGGCCTAAAGTCTAAGGAAAAGAAGTAAGGTCCACAGAAACAGCAGCAATCACCAACCAACCAAAAACCTGTAAAAAAAAATAGTTTTCTTTCCACATGCAGCATGGCTAAAGATGGGAGATTGAGTCTGGATCCTCTAAATAATCCAGTGACCTCACTCAGTTCAATTCAGTAAGCACCTACAAAATGCATATTCTTCCAGGTACTAGGGATAAGAAGACAAAATGAAAACTTAGTTTAAGATCCCTACCCAGCTCAGTCATTCTTTCCTCTGTGCCAGAAACCTAAAGCTGTATTCAAAGGAGTAAATTCAGTTTCAGACTCCACCTGCAAAGTCATGAAAAAAAGGTAGAGGTTTCATCCAGGTTGGAAAGACAGGCAAATTACTGTATGAGAAATGGCTATCTATATGTCAAGGCACTGGAAAACGGAAAGCATAGTCTCTAAGGAACCTACTTCAGGAAGTCCATTATTGCTACCATCCCATTTCAGAGATGATCTAATGTCCCCTCTAATTAATCCATATCCCCCAATGTCAGACCTTCTAAAAACATGATGTCTATGGGAAAAGAGTATGATTATGCCAATGACCTTTTATGATTGTTATTTGTTCTGCAAATAACATGAGTTGTCATATTGATTAGAAGGCCCATGTTGAGAATGACAGAGAATTTTCTTAAAAGATGGTTCGAAAATTAACTAGGAGCTATTGTCTGTTGTAGTGGAAGGAACCCGGAGTGGGCAGTCAAGCAGGCCCAAGAAATCCGCCATTTTCTCCCTGGGTTTCCATCCCCAGTATGAGGGAGATTAGATTAGCTGCCCTCTAAGGTCCCTTCCATTCATTTGGTAACTATAAAAAGGCACCTACATCGAACATTTGTTGCTGATTTAGAAATGGTTGCCACTTAGATTTGAGCCATATACCTCCTCTACTCCACCGTTACAAAAAAGGGCTTAAATATGAGTGCGTTTTAGGGGAAAGAAATGTCAAAGGAAAAACCCTAACTCATAATAATAATAATAGCTGTCTTTTGATATTTTTTTCCACAGAGGGAAAATAATTGGTCTCAGTACAAAAATAATAATTAGCCACCACTGTCATTAGTTACTAGTTTACACAAATGTGCCATCCATATTTTGGGATCGCAAGGCATCTTCAGTTGTCTATTTATATCCTCAGACATCAGGCTTTCTATAAGCTGTCTAAAACCTCAAGAGAAAAATGAGACCTGGTCTGGGAAGAGGTTCTGTATGGTTCAGGGCTGGACTAAAGGGTGATTTGACATTGAAAATTCTGGTTTCATGATGTCATGTGAGTAGATGACTGGTACCCCAGTGCTACTGTGTTAAAACTTGTGTGAAACAGTTGGCTTTCACATTGCAAACGTCTCTGCAATAAACCTTTTGGAATTTCATGAATGAAGTCTATGATTTGCTTTTTGCCAGTGAATGATTTGGGTTTTTCCAAGAAGGGAAAAAAAAGTGGTTGGAATAAAATGTTTCTAGTTGGAATCAGTTTTACTCTTCCTTGACTTTGGCAATCACCATTTTGTATGTCTCTGGAAACATAAAAAGCTTCAGTTAGGAATGAGACTCCAGTTACCTTGTATTTTTCAAGTATTTCATCTCGTATTGGGGGTCCATTCTAAACAATGCCATGGGGGGAGAGAGGAAGTAACTTGTCTTCTTTTTAGAATATACTTGCCATATGTAAAAACTAGTGTTGATCAAAGGGAACTTAAGCTCAAAACTTTTAAGATTTTTAATTCAATCCTTTTCTATTACTATAAAATTCCCTCTTCCTGTCTGTAGCATCCACCATCCAGAGTCTTCCAATGGTTCATGAACATACTTTAATTTTAGAATCATAAAATCTTGAAGGTTTTATTATCCAATCTCTGATGCCAAGCAAGACCCTCCCTATAATATCCTCATTAAGTCATCATCCTTCCACTGCTGAAATATTCCTAATGATGTAGAACCCATCACCTAATGAGACAACCCATTCCACTGTGAGAAGGCTGTAATTGTCAGCAGGATTTTTCATTTCTTGAGCTGAAATCTGCTTCCCTCATAACTTTAATCCATTCATCCTCATTCTGTCCTCTGGAACCACACAGAATAGTTCTAATTAGCTCCTTTTCCAAATACCCTCCGGATATGTGAAGCCAACTATCATGTTCACGATCCTTTTTCTTCTCTAAAAGAGTATGTCTGATATGCTACTCTTTTGCACAAAGTGCAGGCAGTTAGACTACCGCCTACTTTGTTCTAGATACTGTGTATAACCTAGATAAGGTATAACCTAAGATCCCATCAATTCATTAAGCATTTACTTCCTGAGCTTTTTTTTGGAAGCTACATCTTATTGCTGATTCATGTAGTCTTCAGATCATTTAAAACATTGGAGTCTTTTTCACAAGAATTAGCACCTAACCATATCTCACCAAACTTATGAATTTGTGAAGTTGATTTTTTTTAACCTAAGTGCAAAAGATTACATTTCATATTTTAAGATTCAGTCCACCCTAACTTACTGGCCTTTTTTCTAGACTGAGTCTATCATTCAATATTTTATCTAGCCTTGCAAATTTATGTCATCCACAAATTTAATAAGGAATACCTTGTGTCATTACTGAACAAAACTGGATAAGGATAGTGCTGGAGACATTCCTTCAAGTTAAAATTGTTCTGTTAATCAACATTCTTTAGTTCCAATCCTTTCAGTCATTTTTAAATCTACCTAACTTCTATCATCAATACAATCCATAGCATCATCTTTTCTGTGAGGATAACATAAAGATACTGTCAAATCCCTCACTAAAATATAGATTTATCCCTGTTTAGTGATGTAATCAAAAAAAAGGAAATGAGATCATTTTATCAGAACTTGTTCTTAATGAACTAATGCTAGTTCACAGAGATCACCACTCTCCTTTCTAAGGAAATGGTCATATATCATTTTAAAAATCATTTTCAAATTTTCCTGGGTAACAAGTTAACATCTGTAATTTACGAAATATATTTTCTACCCCTTTAAAAAAATCAGGACTAGAAAGAAAATCTGAGCAACATTTGCCTACCTTTAGTCTCTTAGTACCATTGCTAGTCTCATGATTCATCAAATAACACCAATGACAGACCAGAAATGACACCAATTCTTTTAGAATCTTTAGTTATAATTTCTCCAAGGTCAAAAGAACTGAACTCATTTAGAGTGACAAGAGACCAGTCAGCAAGTATTTCTTCAGTTTTTCCTTTGTACAGGATACCATGTTAGAAACTGGAAATACAGGAGAAAAATACCTTTAGTCTTTCTATTCTGTGGGGAGAGATAATATGGATACATGTGTGTGTGAAGTATATATTTTTAAAATGACACAAAAATACTAAGGGGCAGTAGCAGGTGGGATCAAGAAAGGCCTGTAGGAAGTGGCACATGAGCTGGTTTCTAAAGGAAACTAGAAGTTTTAAGATGATGATGCAAGTAATTACATTGTAGGCATGAAGGACAGCCTAGGTAAAGACATAAAGATGGGGGATGGGGGGAATAATTACTACACTGTCATTGTCAGCTTCCTCCTAGACATATTTGTTTTATCTTTTCCATGCAGATTGTTCTCCTTAAAGGAGACTAAAGTTAAATAAAAATTAAGTAGTTCACTATTCTTTCCAGTGAGTTTATACTATATCACCTCAAAAAGCCAATATGCATTAGAAGCAGAGATCAACTGTCTTATCAACCATGCCATGCTGCCTCTCACATCTATTAGTAACAAGCAAAAGAAAAAAAAATTCAGCCTTGCAAAGAAATCTACAAATTTACTAGTCTTTATCTTCTCTGTCATTGCATAGTTTATTATGTGGTTGGGGTTTTTTTTGGTCTATTTGGGGTTTTTTTGGGGGGGTGCTCAATATAGCTTTAAATGCCCCTCTCTTTTTCCCCCTAAGCCTTTGCCCATTCTGGGTTGGAGTCTTCCTGAAACATTAGATTCTTATTCTTAAATTTCTTGAAATTCTTAAATTCTTCCTGAATTATCTATATGTCTCCCATTTTTTATAATTGGAAGTATATACCTCCACTTCTATTTTTATGTTTTCTTTTTTTTTTCCAATCTAAGTTTATCAAAGACCTCCCTGTGCAGACACTTCAGTCTTGCTAGATGCCTCTCCTTTTATCTTCTCATTTCGATCAAAGGTGATTTTATTGTCAAGATTTTGTTTTTAAAAACCTTTCTTTCTTCCTTTCTCCGTTTTTTTCCTTCCTTCCTCTCCCCCCTTCCTTTCTTCTTTTATCTCTTTTCTTTTCATTCTTTCTTTCCCTATCTCATTGAGGATGCAAGTGGAGTAGCCATTCACAATTTGAGCCCTCTGCTTAATCTGCTAAATTTTAACTTGCTGATTTGCTCCTATTTAGGCTGCCTGTTCTCTCCTGCCCTCCTCCTTGCCCCACCCCCCACTCCCTCAGTTCTCAAGGGTTCACCATATTGTACTGGATTTAGTGTGGAAACTAAATCTGCAACTAGCCCTACTTCAACTCCTAATCTCAAGTGATTCACCAGCCTTACTAATTCTCTCAGGTAGAAGGAATTGTAGACATTCACCACCACACCCAACCATTCTTCTCGAACTCTATTCTCTTTAGAATCTCTGGCCATGGTACCATATCTTCATCTTGAGGGGTGTGTTTGACACTCATTTCCTGCTTCAGAGGAGATTCATCACTGGCCAACAGATGAGCTGAGATTCCAGGAATGATATGCTTATAGGATTTTTGTGACAATTGACTTTTAGAATCTTTCCAGCACATGAGATTGAAGCATATTTTTTCATTTTGTTTTTCTTGCTTTTTTTTAAATATGGTTAACAAAGAAATGTGTTTTATATGATTTCACATATATAATTGATATCACATTGCTTGCCTTCTCAATGGATCAGGGAGGGATGGTAGGAAGAAAATTTGGAGCTCAAAAAATTAATAAATGTTTAAAAACAAGAAATAAAAAAATTTTCAGCACATGGAGAAAAATGAGTCCCTGATGCAGTTAGAGCCTAGTACAACTAATACAAACTTCTTTGCATTGCATTTGATCTTCCTACCTTTCTTAGACATATTGTTTTGTCTTTAGTTGGTTGACTCCAATAGAGTTAGAGAATAGACCTATGATTTCACTGATGAGTAGATAACACCTCAAGGGAGGAAATTCCTTCCTTCAATGCAGATTAGAACCAGAGTTACCTAGAACACTGGGAAATTAAGTGATTTGGACAGGTTCACACAAACAATATGCATTAGAGACAGAGATCAACTGTATATCAGCTATGTCATGCTGCTTCTCAGGCAAAAAAAAAATGCCAGCCTTACAAAGAAATCTCCAAATTTCTACAAATCTACTAGCCTTTCACTACATTCTCTGTCATTGAAATGTAGCTGGATGCTACATTTCCAAGTTTAACTAAAATTCCTATCTGCCCCTAGTTTTTTGTGGATTAGGGCCTGCCTTCTTTATGGTATTGGACCTATGGATTTCTAGGCTAGTTTAAGCATTGGAAACTCTATGTAGACCCTTCCAGTTCTTATGATGTTATCCTCTCATTCTCACAACTTCTCTTGATTGAAAGAATGACTCTCCCACTTTCCATGGAGACACAAGAATAAACAGTACTTTCAGTATGAGGCTGGCTCAGAGCTATGGTATGTATTCTCAGTGATCCAGGCAATTATTTGAATGGCAGCTGCCAGAGTTTTTTGGAGATGAGTTGAAATATAGCTTTTTCTCTGTGAAGCCAGAGAAATTACTTTAGCCCATATTTTATCCCTTTCTGGGGGGGGGTCCTATTTTGTCATGTCCCGCTGCATACCTTATTATACATCCCTGTCCCAAAGGGGGGGAAATGCATTTGGGGCCTTGGATCCTGAGCTTAGATCAAAGATTTAGAGTTGGAAGGGAACCTTACAGTCCCTGTTTTTTCAATTTCCTCCAATACCAAAGAAGCTAAGTGACTCCCAAGATCCCACATATAATAAAATGCAAAACTATGATTCAAATCCAGAACCTCAGACTCTGAACTTGTGCTCCTTCTTGTCCACTGATGCTGAAATGAGTTGTATCTGGTATGAAAACAGTAGGGGAACCCATCCAAGCTCAGCCTAACTTGCCTTCTGAGTGCATAAGACTGAAAATTACTCCAGTCTTGAAGCTAAGCCTGCCTAGATCTAGAGATGGCAGAGCAACAACAATCCCTGGATTGCTAGAATATTGGCTTAGACTCTAGTGGCCATTCAGATGATTGGTTTTATTACAGCAAATGTGTTAAAGCAAGTCAGGAGTCTCAGGAGATATCAATCCAGTCTTCCCATTCCAAATATGGTGTATACTCACCTAAATGAGGAAGCAAATTTTACTCAGATTGAGTCTGCCAATGATTGTAGTAGGACTTTAAATATGGAATAATTTGCCTTTTAAAAAGAAAAGGAGTAGGGAGTAGAGATCATATTGTTAAAGATTTTCAGATTTAATTTTTGTCTTTATATACTTATAAAGGTCTCAAATATATCTCTAGTTAAAGTCCATTTTTGTTCTACAAAGGTGGAATCAGAAAAATCAAGTGACCTGCCCAAGATCACACAGCATGTGAATAGGCGAGCTCAGATTAAAATTGAGATGTTCTGATTTTGTCTCGATTCTGCTGCCTTCTAAATCAATTGTTCTGTCCCTGGCATTCCTGTCTCATGTGACTTGCATACTTGTAAATCGAGCTACATTTACCTAAAAAAGAAAGCTGTCCATCACTTCTTATCAACTAATTATCAAGTATTCATTAAGAGACTACTAGATACAATGTAGCACTAAGCACTGGGGCATACAGAACCTGCCTTCAAGAAGCTTATATTCTAATGGGAGAAGACAAAATGAACAAATAAGATTCAAGATATAGATATTACTGGGGCTGCTAAGTAGCCCAGTGGATAGAGCAGCAGCCTTGGAGTCAGGAGGATGTGAGTTCAAAATCCGGCCTCGGTCTCTTAATAATTACCTAGCTGTGTGACCTTGGGCAAGTCACTTAATGCTATTGCCTTAAAATAAATAACTTTTAAAAAAAGATATAGATATCGCAAATGAAAGGTCAGATCAGAAGAAAGTTACTGGATCATAGTAGGGGAGGGGAGAAGACAGTGATAACCAGGAAAAACTTTTTACAAAAGGTAGATTTGAGCTGGATCTTAAAGGAAGTCTGAGAAGCCAAGAAATGAGGAGCAACCCCACCCCACCCCTTCCAATATCTATGTATAACCATCATAAAGTTCCCTCAAAGTCTCAGAATTCATGTTCTTTTGCTTGCCTCATTTCGGTTCTTCTGCTGAAACTTCTGACAGGTCTAAATGTGCTTAGGGCCCTTTTATCTAATAGATCCAGATACTAGGTTTGTCTGTCACTGACAATCCAGCAAATTAAACCATTCAGCACATTCTTCCCATCTGGACCCTCTGCTTCCTATTTGGAGTACTTTCTGTCTTATATCACCTGCAGAGGTAAATGTAGCTGATAGGAATTCATCTCTTTATTAGGGAGATAAAAAAAATGTTGCTTGCTTGACTATCCAGGTTTTGAAGGCCTGTGGTTCAACAATCCCAGGGCCAGAATGAAAAATGAAGCAGCATGGATCATGATCTTGTAAATCTGGGTTACATTGTCCAACACCTAAAAGGTGAACCCAAGATTTCTCTCACTCCCTGAACAGAACTGCAGTTAGATGAGAGAAAGGACCCCCTTTCTAGAGCTCCCACCTTACATAATTACAGCAGCCTTCATTGTTAACCATGAGTTATTAAGCTTTATTGTCTAGGCTTCAAGGATGTTTATTAGTTTTGTTTAGATTAGGACCTTGAACCTTTCTCCAATGAGAGAAAGAAGCTAGGAGGTAAAATCTGCCTCTCTGTTCAGAATGAGGAATTCCTCCCTCCCTCCCACCCACCCATCCTTTTTTTCTCTTTGGAACCTGACAATCTTCCGTACATTCCAGCCAAAGAATAGAGTAAAGCTGGAGAAAAAAGGAGAACCTATCATTTAAAAAAAAAAGTTATGGCAAGAATTATACCCATTATTCTACATACTTTCTCAAATTAATGAAAGTCTCTTCTGACAAATCTTTGCATGCAGTTAGTCCATTACACTTCTGACTCTGAGTAAAGTAATCACCCCAAGGCAGCAATCACCCCAAGAGTTACCGTGGCCTACATTTGCTGAACAGTCACCATAATAGGATACTTCTGCACAGAAAAGAGAAAAATAGAACTGCCTTGCCTTTCCAAGCTTATACTCCATTGGAAGATAGAGCAAATAGCTAAGATAATACACAAGAACTGAAAAAGAAAAAACAGACTTCTCTCACCTGTATTGGTCAGGGAAAGGAATAGGATCCTGAAAATTTCTCCTAACTACTGGGAAAGCAACTGTATCAAATGGGATATATGAGCTTCTCATGATAGGGAACAAGGGCAACTAGCTGTGTCTGCCTAGAGTTCCTGGTTCCTTTTAGGATTGTTGGTTTTGGGGTGTTTTTGTTTTTTTTTTATCCAGAGCCTGTTCCAAAACTAGAATGGTTTATTTTTCCCCCTTAGGTAATTCAAAGCATCAAAGATCAAAGTATTGGCAATAAGCCAGCTTCTTTTCCAGGAAATTATGCAAGATAGAAGACAGGTGGAATGAGTTAGCTTTGGAGGTTTGCAGTAGACTTGATAAAAATAAGGCAAGTCTTCCAACATTAAGGATTTGACTCCTTGGCTCACCAGCCCTGTACTTTACCCCTGCCTTGAGCTGATCTTTGCAGAGTCCCCACCCACCCACTTGGATTCAGCTTGGTTTGCATCACAGACTGTATTGGAAGCCCCAGAACTTGTGTCCTCAAGCACTCTGCCCTGATCTCTGCTGAAGAATTTCCAGTTCAGTCTCCTGGTTCCTGCTGTCCCACTGGACCAAGAGATGAGCTTTGCTGACCTACCGAAATAGTATTGTCATGCGAGAAACCAAAAACATTTCAACACTGAATACACACAAAGCTTGAGAGATCATCTGTTCCCAAAGCTAGCCATATACAAGAGTGTAAGGCAGGCAAGAATATGTCTTTTACCTATCTCTTTTCCTTTTAATCTCCTCAATGTTGACCCTTCCCATAGGTCCCAATTCTTACCCTGACTCCATCCCCTGTTTTCTTTTCTGTTTTAAAAATCTGTTTTTAATAAAAGATTGGACTTTGTAAATGATTGATGACAGTGTTTCCCATTCCTCCACCTAAGAATGAGTGCATCTGAACATAAGAAAGAAACTTGGGTTAAAAGAAGTACATTTTCAGTTAAGTACTACTAGAAAGAAATTTATTTTGGGGGAAGCAGATATCTCAGCAAAATAGAACTTAAAACCATTTAAATCCAACCCACAAGTATTTATCAAACACTTCCTTTTTTAATATGCTAAAAAGCAAACTGAGTGGATAAAGGGTGGAATTTGGAGTCAAGGTGATAATTCTAGAAATTCTGAATTTGAAATTTACTATCTAGATGACTTAGACAAGTCACTTAACCTCTCCAGTTCCCAGACAACTCTCTCAAACTAAATGATAGAAGAGTTGTTGGTCTATATTGGGGGGGGGGGGGGTTCCTATACCAGAATTTCTCTATACTGATGAAATCACAGTTGCAAACCAAAACAACAATGCTAAGGACCAAAGGGAATCAATATAGTCAAGGATTTGACCCTGCCCTCAAACAATTTACAATAACAGTTGAGTTGAGAAACTATTAAGTAGCAAGAAAAGATTTAATAAGTTAAAATAACATAAAAACTGTTAAAAAGGGAGATCACAATTCCCTAAAGTAGGAACGATAATTGCTTTTAGGGGCTCAGGAAAGAGAATTCTCCTAAGGTTGAGGATGATGAGGGAAAGAGTCCTTGGAGTGCCTACACAGAAAGCTTAGTCTTTGTAACAGGTAGAAACCAAAATGGAACCAGTGATATTTCTCCTTTGGAAAAAAATTGCTTTTAACCATTTTCCTCAAGACTTCCAGAGAAAGAGAGTCTCTATATTCCTTTGATAAGACACCAATACTGTCCCCTTGCTCTACTCGATCTTCAAAATGCTTTATCAACATTGAATCTAATACTATCAGGCGCAGGCGGCTGGGTTACTAATACTAGCTAGGCTGGCCTAGTTGTCTCATGAGTCTTTGTGGGTTTTTTTAAAGTCTGAAAATATAAACATTTATTTACATATACACACATGATTGTCTTATATTGGTTGTAATTTTTGACAATGAACTTTCTATTAAATATTTTTGAAAATTTACCTGACTTGTTTCTTTTTTTACAGTCTCTTCTTCTCTTTCTTTTCTAACTGGTGGTGTATTTTTTCTATGAGGTCTTGTCCTCCTTCTCCTTTCCCTTCTCTCCCTCTTTCTTTCCTTTCTTGTGAAACCCAGATTCATATATGGCTGATACTAGCGGAGCAACTGCCAATGAGTCATGCAATCTCGCGGCCTCTTTATTTGTAATAATACTGGCATGAGCTATCCAAAAAGTCATAGATGTAGACCACAGACTTACCCAAAAGTCTATAGACCTAGACCCAGAAGGGACCTCAGATGCCACATGGTCCATTTTACACCTAAGGAAGCTGAGGTTTAGAGGAGCTAAGTGATTTGCTTAAGGACATACAAGTAGTTAGTTAGCATGAAAGACAGGATTTGGACAGAGGACGTGTGATTCTAGATCCAGTACTCTTTCCAGTGTAAAATTATGCCTCATAGAGTTGATGTACTGAACTTTATAAACTTTGAAGAATGAAAGCAATATCAATTATTATATCAAGTGCTTTCCCTTTTTCCTCTTTTGGCTACTTTTAAATGGCCTCCATTCTTTTTTTCTTATATTCCTAGAACTCAGAGTTTCAGAACCTGAAACATACTGGGGTCATCTTTCATTTGGTCTCATCTATTTGAATGGCCCCAGTGCAATAAGCAGTGGCTCGGGATCAAAGGACCAACCTTCAGTCTTCACTTTAACACTATCAACAGAACTCTGGGTAGGTAACTTGCAAGGTAGCTCACTCTACTTTTCTCTCCTCTATGAATTTTAAAAGATAAATACCATACAGTACAAGAATAAACCTTAGAAGCCTCAGAGGCCCCTTTTCCCATAGTCTTTCATGCTATCCTCATCGTGAGTCCTGACATTTCCCCATTAAGCTCCTATAAATCAAGCAAAAGTTATGTGACCCTATGAGGAGTGAAAGTGGAAATAAAGGTGATCTAATAGCTTTCTTCTCTTACTTTTCTACTGAAGTCCTACTTGTTGGTATGATCAGACAGGAAAACTAAAAGTAGTATGGTAGAGTGGGTAGAGTTTGGGCTTTGGAGTCTGAGGAGCTGGGTTCACATCTCAGCTTGAGCAATTGCTGCTCCTGTGACCTCCATGTCACCTGCAAGTGACTTGACCTCTCTAGATATCAGTTTCTTCATTTATTAAATGTTTTATTCCATTTGCACAAAAATATTTATTGCAACTATGTTTCATGGCAGCAAAGAACTGGAAGGTTCCCATCAATTGGAAAATGGCAAAACATATTATGGTGTATGAATGCTGTAAATGTTGGTGAAAGGGACAGTTACAGAAAAATCCAGTAAGACATATATGAACTGATGCAGAGTGATATTAGCACAACCAGGACAATAATATATATGACAACTTTCAAGAACTCTGATTAACACAGTGAATCAACCATTATTCCAGAAGACTCCTCCTAATAGAGTGGTAATAGACTCAGAATACACCCTGAGACATTACTTTTTTTCAGACATGGTCAATTAAAAAGTTAAAACTTGTTTTGTTTGATTATACATACTTATTTAAAAGTTTATTCTTCATTCTTTTCCAGTGGGTTAGGAAGAAAATTGTAGAGTCAATTTTTATCAACTAAAAAAAAATTAAATTAAATTTTCTCAAAAGCATCTGAAGTCCCTTCCAACTCAAATCTTAAAATGTCTTCTGACCTCAAAGAAGAGTCAGTATGACAGCTAGGATTCATTAAAATTCAACTGTCCCTGAGTTAACAAGAGAATGCAATTTCCATCACCCTCCCTGGCATCTCTTATTAATGAAGTCTAGAGAGGCAAGTAGGAGAAATGAAGCATTTCCCCTAGTAACCTCATGGGCAGGATTGGGCATGTGGCCACCCTTGGCTACTTTGCCAATGAGGTGCTCAAGGCAATTGAACCTCTCATCTCACCATCCCAGTACCTTCTATGTTCAAGTATGTACAATGTGGTCATGGCTGGCAATTGGTAAACAAATTTTCCCTAGACCTTTTCTTCTCCATCACAGAGTCCCCCTACCCCTTCTCTCCAAGGGTCTGTTTTATTCTCTGAGACCCTTCCTCACTACACCCCTGTTTTTTAATGAACAAACCTTCTCTGATCAATCACAAGGTGATGGTAAGAGCAGGGCTTGAAGGGAGGGAAGGAATTGATAACTTCCCAGGAAGTTATCTTTTCCCCTATGTAAATTCAGTAGGAAGTCCACATTAGCTGCCAAACTTGGCAGGCTGGTACATAGGCAGAGAGCCCATGTTTCCAGTTGAGGTAAACCCTGGGCCAAAGCTTCCTCTGTCAAAAGACCCTGGCCAAAGCTTCCTCTGTCAAAAGAAACAGGTCTGCTTCTCCCTGCCAATGCTTGCCTGGGATCCTGAACATCAGACAATGTGAGACTATCCATTCTTCTACCCACTTCATTCTACCCTACCTCCTGATAGAAGTTGGTTGGCATCTTCTCACCTCAAGGTAAACTTTTCAACATATACTAAGGAAGGACCAGCTACAGAAGGAGGTGACTGGGTCTCCTTTAGAGACTCATTAAATAGACTTTGCTGTAAGTCCTGAGATAGCTCAAAGTTTTGTCCAGTTTGTTCATTTGCTCTCTTTCCTTTTCCTTGAGAGAGAACCTTGGAGAGCAGGTAAGTGGTACAGTGGATAGAACACTGGGCCTCAAGGCAGGAAGACTCATTTTTATGAGTTCAGATATGATCTCAGACACTTCATGGCTCTAGGCAAGTCCCTTAACCCTGTTTGTCTCAGTTTCCTCATCTGTAAAAATGAGCTGAAGAAGGAATTGGCAAACCACTCCAGTCTCTTTTCCAAGAAAACCCCAAATGAGGTCATAAAGAGGCAAATATGACCAAACAAGAGAACCATAGAAGTTGGGACATAAGGGGTAAAAGTGGGAAGGAGAATCAGAAGTAAGTCAAACTGACTTATCAGACCTCCAAGTCGAGTAGGCTGGGAGACAGGTATGAATATCAAAAGGATAGAAATGAGTTCTTCTTTTCTTTCTGCTTAAATGATTACTTCTAATTTTCTGCTTCTACAAGCTAAGTAATAACCACAACACAAGCATCATTGTGCTCACCCGAGCTCTCACCCAAGGTGACTGGCTAAGGACCACCCCATTCTGCCTAAAGAGACATGATTCCTAATTGCTGAAGAGAATGAGGAGGCAACACTGTACCTGCATGAGGAGTGAATTTGGTGCCAGAGAGGAGAGAACTGTGTGGAAACTCTTTTTTTATTTAAACATTTCATTTGTTTTCCAATTATATACAATAGTAGTTTCTACCTATCACTTTTTGTAATGTTTTGAATTTTACAATTTCCCCCCACCCTCCCTTCCCTCCCTCCACTCTTCCACAGAAGACAGTTTGATCATCTTTACATTGTTTCCATGCTATACATTGATCAAAACTGAATGTTAAGAGAAAAATCATATCCTTGAGTAAAAAATAATATATAAGAGATAGCAAAATTATGCAGTATATAAGACAACTTTTTTTAAAAAATTGAAGTTAATAGTCTTTGGTCTTTGTTTAAACTCCACAGTTCTCTCTTTGGATACAAATGGTATTCTCCATTGCAGATACCCTAAAATTGTCCCTGATTATTGCACTGATGGAATGAGCAAGTTCATTAAGGTCGATCATCAACCCATGTTGCTGTTATGTTAAGAACATTGTAATGTTCTTCTGGTTCTGCTTATCTCACTCAGCTTCAGTTCATGCAAATCCTTCCAGGCTTCTCTGAATTCCCATCCCTCCAGGTTTCTAATAGAACAATAGAGGAAACTCTTAAAGAGAAATTCCAGGAAAGAGAAAAACATAGACAAAGATAGAGAGCCAGAAATATAGAGCCAGAGAAAGAGAGAGAAGAAACAGAGATATAGAGACAGAGATAGAGGCAGAGACAGACAGGGACAAAGATAAAGACAAAGTCAGAGAGACAGAGACAGAGAAACAGAGACAGAGAATAGAAAGAAAAAAGTCAAAGACATAGAAAGGGAAGGAGGGAGAGAGATGCAGAGAGATTGAGAGAGAAAGACAGAAAATTGGAAAGAAAGAAAGTGAGAGACAGAGAAAGATCCAGGAGAGGGGGGGGGGGGGCTTTTGGAAAATGAAGACATAAGAAAATTGTTTCTTCATCATGTTCTTAATTTCTAAATTACCTCACTCAAAGCAGTCTTGGAATATTGAACCTTCATTTGGGTAGAGGTAAGATCTCATCTTGATTCCAACTAAAGAGCTTATTCATATGGGGCAGCTAGGTGTTATAGTGAATAGAGCACCAGCCTTGAAGTCTGGAGGACACTTGACACTTACTAGCTCTATGACCTTGGGCAAGTCCCTTAACCCTGACTGCCACACATCCAGGGCCATCTCCAATAGTCCTGATCCTTATCTGGCCACTGGTCCCAGATGACTCCAGAGGAGAAAGTGAGGCTGGTGACTTAGCACAGGACCTCCCCGTCTCTTCCCACCTCACTCAGATTCAGTTCAGGTGCTTGTCATGGCATCACCTCCCTGATGTCATGGTTTTCTTCAAACAAACAACAACAATATTTTTTGGTATAATCTATTCTGTATAACTTCTCCAGTTTCCATTTGCTGTTTAGTTTGATATCATCATTTGCCAGACTGCTTCATCTCTAGAGACTCATCATTCTGAAAGACAAAATCAACTCAGAAATACTCTTCTTCAGATCATCTCTCATCCTGACTGTAAGAATTCATCTTGCCCCCCCCCAAGCCAAGTGGAACATGCACCCCCTCTTTTGCTTCTATTTTATGTAGCACCTGGCAATAGGTTCTTAATAAATATTTATTGACTCAAGTGGATTTATTCACTATTCACTATTTGTGAGAGTCTTTCCCTTAACAATTATTGGGGAAAAGGACCTAAACTAGCAAGTCTAAAGGAAGGTATATCTTCCCCCTTAAGATGTTACAAAGTCAATTTCTCCTTGGACTTCAAAAAATGCATCCTGTTAGTATGAATATTTTAGGAGACAAAGATAAACCTGACCCAATATTCTTCTTTGAAGAAGATACTGTCATTTGTCCTTCATTTTTTTGAAGAAGACCATGACTTCAGGGAAAGTGATGCCATGACAAGTTCATGAATTGGATTTGAGTGAGGGGGCTGTGCCAAGTCAACAGCCTCACTTGCTCCTCTGGAGCCATCTGGGACCAGTAGCCAGGTAGGAATGAGAACAACTGGAGGTAGCCCTAGAAGTGAGGCAATCAGGGTGAAGTGACTTGCCACAGCTAGAAACTCTCAAGGGTCTGAGGCTGAATTTGAACTCAGGTTCTCTTGACTCCAAGGCAAAGTTCTCTATCCACTGTGCCACCTAACTGCCCTTGAGGGAAGGAGAAAAGGCCTGACCACAGCCCTGATCCTGTTCCCAGTAAGAAAAAATTCCACATGCAGAGGCAATTTAGAGATGAGTAAATCAAAGCGATCCATAGTCATATGAAATTTTGCTCTAGGGGTGGCTAGGTGGCACAGTGGATAGAGCACTGACCCTGGAGTCAGGAGTACCTGAGTTCAAATCCAGCCTCAGACACTTAATAATTGCCTAGCTGTGTGGCCTTGGGCAAGTCACTTAACCCCACTGCTTTGCAAAAAAAAAAACCTATAAAATAAAATAAAATAAAAATTGCTCTAAATCACAATTTATTAGAGAAATACAAATTAAAGCTTCTCTGAGGTACCACCTCACACCTCTCAAACTGGCTAATATGACCAGAAAGGATAATGATCATTGTTGGAAGAGATGTAGGAAACCTGGGACACTAATACATTGTTGGTAGAGCTGTGAACTCATCTGGAGTTCAATTTGGAATTACTCCAAAGGGCAATAAAAATGTGCATACCCTTTGATCAAGCAATCTCACTACTGGGTCTATACCCTGAAGAGATGATGAAAAAGGGTAAAAACATCACTTGTACAAAAATATTCATAGCAGCTCTGTTTGTGGTAGCAAAGAATTGGAAATTGAATGAATGCCCATCAATTAGGGAATGGCTGAACAAATTGTGGTATATGTATGTCATGGGACACTATTTTTCTATTAGAAACCAGGAGGGATGGAAATTCAGGGAAGCCTGGAGGGATTTGAATGAATTGATGCTGAGCAAGATGAGCAGAACCAGAAAAACATTGTATACCATAGCAGCAACATGGGGGCAATGAACAACCTTGATGGACTCACACGTTCCATCAGTGCAATAGTCAGGAACAATTTGGGGCTGTCTGCAAAGGAGGATACCATCTGTATCCAGAGAAAGAATTGTGGAGTTTGAACAAAGACCAAAGGCTATTACCTTTAATTAAAAAAAAAACATAATTTTATTATATAATTTTGCTATCTCTTATATTTTATTTTTTTTCTTAAGGATATGATTTCTCTCTCAACTCATTCAACTTAGAACAATGTATAGCATGGAAACAATGTAAAGACTCTCTTCTGTGGAGGGTAGGGGTGGGAAGAGAGATTAGCAGAAAAATTATAAAATTAAAAAATAAATAAATAAAATTTTAAAAAAAGAAATTGCAGCACCCCTTGAAGAGAGGTGGGTATCCTATTCCCAAGATCTATCAATGCTATCATGAGCCATATCTATGCATTTAGATATCCATCTGGACATTCTTTCTTACTGTATTACATGCTGATTCTCTACTTTTCATCTTGTTTGAAAGTCTTAAAAGAGATGGTAGAGGTGAAGGGAGAAGGGAAAAAGCACTGTTAAGTGCCTCCTATGTATGCATCAGGTGGTAATGTAAATGCTTTACAAATAGAATCTCATTTGATCTTCACAACAACCCTGGGGTGTAGATATCATCATCATCATCATCATCATCATCATCATTATTATTATTATTATTATTTTCCCCTTTTCACAGTTGAAGAACCTGAGGCAGACAGAGCTTAAGTGTCTACTATGCATCAGGTGGTAAGACCAGTGCTTTATAAATGAATCTCATTTGATCCTCACAACAAACTTGGGGTGTAGGTATTATTTATTATTTATTTTTTTTCCAGTTTTTTGCAAGGCAATGGGGTTAAGTGGCTTGCCCAAGGCCACACAGCTAGGTAATTATTAAGTGTCTGAGGCTGGATTTGAACTCAGGGACTCCTGACTCCAGGGCTGGTGCTCTATCCACTGTGCCACCTAGCCGCCAGGATGTAGGTATTATTATCATCATCTCTATTTTACAGATGATGAAATGGTAATACAACTAATGTCTAAGGCCAGATTTGACTGCAAGTCATCCTGTCTGCCAGTCTAGTACTGCATCCATTTTGCAACCCAGTTACCACAGGTGAAAAACTCTTTAAAGAGATGTCATCCTCATCATCTACTTATTATCAATTGGTCAACTATCATTTATTAAATACCAACTGTGCCAGGCTCTGGGGGATACAAAGAAAAACAAATAAAAATCTCTGATCTCAGAGAACTCCCAGTCTAATGAGGGCAGCATGCAAACTTTTGTGTACAAACAAGATATACCCAGGATAAATAACAGAGCATCTCAAAAGGGAGAGAATAAGATTAGAGAGGACAAGAAGAGGCTTCCTGCAGAAGATGGGACTTTTGGGGAGACTTGAAAGAATCAGTGGAAGCCAGAAAACAGAGGTAAAGAGGAAGAGAGTCCCAAGCATTCAGAGCAGCCTGTGAGAACACAGTCAGGAGATAGAGTATCTCATGTAAGAAGCAGCAAGATGACTAGAGTCACTGAATCTCAAAGTACATGATGGGGATAAAGGTTTAAAAAGACCGGGAAAGTGAAAAGGGAAGGCATTATAATGTGATTTAAAAACCAAACAAAGGATTTTATATTTGATCCTTGAAGTGATATAGAATCACTAGAGTTAACTGAATAGAAGGACAGGTAGGGGCAGCTGACATGACATGTACTTTAGGAAAATCAATCTGATAATTGAGCAGAGATTGACTGAAATGGGGAAAAGACTGAGCCAGGGAGACCAACCAGCAGGCTATTGCAATCATGCAGGTGTGAGGTGATCAGGGCCTGCATGAGAGCAGTGACCAGGTCAGAGGAGAAGATACCTGTACTGGAGTTGTTCATCGTGTAGAAACAACAGAACTTAGCAACTGATCCAATAGGGTGCAGAACAGAAGTGAGACAGAATGAGGAGTCTAGGACAGTACTTGAGTTAGGAGCCTGAGTGGGAAGATGGAGGTGTCTTCAATAGAAATAGGGAAGGGGGCACAGACAAAAACCACTGTAACTGAGATCAAGAGAAATGTAGTAAATTGGGAAACAATCTTTACAACTAATGTTTCTGACAAAGGACTCATTTCTAAAATATACAGAGAACTAAGTCAAATGGGAAAAAAAGCCATTCCCCAATGTCAAATGGTCAAAGGATATGCAAAGGCAAGTTATGAAGCAATCCAAAGTCATATGAAAAATTGCTCTAAATCATTATTTATTAAAGAAATGCAAATTAAAGCTTCTCTGAGGTACCACCTCATACCTCTCAGACTGGCCAATATGACCACAAAGGATAATGATCATTGTTAGAAGGGTTGTGGGAAATCTGGGACACTAATACATTGTTGGTGGAGCTGTGAACTCATCCAACTTTTCTGGAAAGAAATTTGGAGCTATGCCCAAAGGGCAACAAAAATGTGCATAACCCCTTGATCCAGCAATATCACTACTGGGTCTGTACCCTGAAGAGATGATGAAAAAGGGTAAAAACATCACTTGTACAAAAATATTCATAGCAGTCCTGTTTGCACTGGCAAAGAATTGGAAATTAAGTGAATGTCCTTCAATTGGGGAATGGCTTAGCAAATTGTGGTATATTTATGTCATGGAACACTATTGTTCTATTAGAAACCAGGAGGGAGGGGAATTCAGGGAAGCCTGGAGGGATGTGCATGAACTGATGCTGAGCCAGATGAGCAGAACCAGAAAAACATTGTATACCATAGCAGCAACATGGGGGCGATGATCAACCTTGATGGTCTCGCACATTCCATCAGTACAACAATCAGGGATAATTTGGGGCTGTCTGCAAAGGAGGATATCATCTGTATTCAGAGAAAGAACTGTGGAATTTGAACAAAGACCAAGGACTATTACCTTTAATTTAGGGGGGAAAAAAAAACCTGATATCTTCTTGTCTGATCTTGCTGTCTCTTATACTTTATGTTTCTTCCTTAAGGATATGATTTCTCTCTCATCACACTCAATTTGGCTCATGGAAACAATGTAAAAACTGACAAATTGCCTTATGTGGGGTTGGGGGGAGGGAAGTAAGATTAGAGGAAAAATTGTAATGCTTGGAATAAATAAAATCTTTAAAAAAATAAAAAGAAATTGGGAGTGGGGGTAGCTAGGTGGCACATTGGACAGAGCACCAGCCCTGGAGTCAGGAGGACCTGAGTTCAAATCCAGCCTTAGACACTTCCCAATTTCCTAGCTGTATGACCTTGGACAAGTCACTTAACCCCATTGCCTTACAAAAACAAACAAAAATAGTAATAGGAGAGTTAGGGAAAAGGGAAGTGTTTAAAAAGAAAGCTATATTAGCATGTTCAGTCTTAGATGTCTATGAGACATGCTGTTGAAGATGTTCAATGGGTAGTTGTTGATGTGAGACTAAAGAGGTCAACAGACAGGTTAGGATTAGACAAATTTACCTGAGAATCATCTGCATAGAGTTGATCAGTGAATCCATAGGAGCAGATGAGATCTCCAAGTGAAATAGTACAAACTGGGAGAGGAGAAGAGGTTCCAGGACAGAGCCTTGGTGGGACACTCAAGTTTAGCAGGACCGAATGAGGATCCTGCAAAGGAGAATGAGAAGCTAACAGATAGGGAGGAAGAGATCCAAGAGTGAAAAGAAACTAAGAGCAGGGGGAATATGAAGAAGATGGTGATCAACTGTCAGGGGATGCACAGAGGCCAAGAAGGACTGAGAAAAGACCTTAAAATTTGTCAATTTAAGAGATCATTAGTAACTCTAGAGAGAGCAATTATCTCATGACTTACCCAAGGTCAAATAGTCAATATATCAGGGGCAGGATTTAAATGCAGGTCTTCTGGACTCCTTCCCACTATAACATGCTACCAAATACAATCTAAGTGTTTAGGGACTGTGCTAAGTTCTGACATGTGAAAGCAAGACATTAAATGTGAATTACTATGTAATTTAGAATCCCAAAAGGGCAGTTAGTAGCACACAGTGGATAGAGAACTAGCCTTGGATTCTGGAGGATGGGAGTTTGAATCCAGCCTCAGACTCTTACTAGCTGAGTGACCCTGGGCAGGTCACTTAAGCCTGATTGCCTGACATCCAGAACCATCTCCAGTCATCCTGATTCCTATCTGGCCACTGAACATAGATGGCTCTGGAGAAGAAAGTGAGGCTGATGACTTAGCACAGCACCGCCTCACTCAAATTCACATGATTATCATTGCATCACTTCCCTGATGTCGTGGTCTTCTTCCCAAATGAAGGATAAACATTATAGAATCCTAAGAAGGGCCATTAAGACCTCAGTGTCCAGGTCTATCCTACCTCTAGGAGGACAACCCCTACCACCTTCTCAGGGAAATAAAGAATTGCTCTCTTATCTCTACATGCAAACATCCATTGAAGACTCCTTTATCTTACTGTCTTTGATCTCTATGGTAACTTAACTGTTAATGAGTTCAACCTTATGTCTAATATCCTACTGACCTGCTTCTGTTCAGTGTCCCTCATGATACCATCCTTCCTTTCTGAGACTCCTCCTCAGGAGCCCAGGCACAAATGCACTGGGTGGCCTGGTACCCCCCTTCCCATGAGGACCCTCTTGTGTGAAGGAGGTGAGAGATTGCCACCCAGTCTCCCAGCTCCTCTGGGTCCATGCCAAACTGGAAACACTGAATTCTCATCCTTCCCATCACACAGTTCAGCTGTGTAAACAGGAAGGCAGCTGTGAACAGGTTCAGGGTTTACACAGCCAGGGCCTTGAAGGCAGCTTCATTTTCAGTAGGATGGGGACCCATGGATTCCTGGAGATCACCAGTGTGGGTTAGGGTCTTGCCTGTTGGGCCCTTGCTGGCCGTCCTCCTCCCCCCTGTGAATAGTCTGGGTTCATGTTTGGAATGTCAAGCTCTGGAAGCCTTTATTTACACAGCCCCAGTAGCTGAAATGCTCGGGTGTTCCTCTGCCTGTTTATTGACACCCCAGGGTCTGGCTTGCCAGGCTGCCAGCCACCACCAATCTTGAATGCTGTCCATGCTATTGAGATCCAAATAAAGGACAGTTTTGTTCTTTGGTGTTTTTTTTTTAAATTGAGCTGCTACTGATCTCCTCTCTTCAGAAATGTTCAGTGACTCGGGGATTATGTAGAACTGGAAATACCAAGGAGGGGACAGGAGGTGAGGGAAAGGGAGGAGAGGAGATGTGAGGGGAGGGGAGAGGAGGGAGCTGATTTTTCCCAGGGTATTTTCTTGCAAACTCTCCTGGAAGTCACATATCCAGGCTTGAGCCAAAAGAAATGTAAGTCTCCCATGGTCAGACTAGAATGCAAATGGGAATCAGATTTAAAGATTATGTCTAATAGAGATGGGAAGGACAGATGGGGGTTTGAAAACACTTCCCAACTCTCCTACAATAAAGATCTAAGTTGGTCATTAGCTTATATCTGTTAATAATTTATTCCAGTTCTTTTCTTTTAGCTTATCCAATGCCTTACCACACCACCTTCCCTCCCTAAACAAACAAACAAACAAACAAACACACAAAGCAGAACCAGGAGTATCAATTGAATCAAATGATATGCAAATTTTAAAATAGTTTTACTATAATTTACTGTAATTTCCTCCTCTCTGTGCAAATACACTAAAATACAAATAATTACCAACAGATGCTATCATTTTACTTTGAAATAAAATTTTCATCCTACCATCTCTTGCTTTTGTTTAGTCATTTTTTCAGTCACATCTGACTTTTTGTGATCTGAAACGGGGTTTTCTTGGCAACGATACTTCTCCAGCTCAGGCACCTGAAGCAAACAGAGTTAAGTGACTTACCCAGGGTCAAATAGCCACTAAGTGTCTGGGGTGAGATTTGAACTCAGAAAGAAAGTCTTACTAGCTCTAGGTCTGGTGCTCTGTCCACTGTGCCACCTGGTTCCCTGGTAAGTACTATCTCTAATGGTACTATTCTTCCTTCTCAAAGAAGACCACAACATCAGGGAGGTGGTACCATCACAAGCACATGAATTGGATTTGAGTGAAGGGGTATATGCTAAGAACCCAGCTTCACATTCTCTTCCAGAGCCACCTGGATCCAGTGGCCAAAGAGAAATCAGGATGACTGGAGATGGTCCTAGATATGAGGCAATCAGAGTTAAGTGACTTGGCCTTCTGATTCCAAGGTTCATGCTCTTTGCATTGCAATACCTAATCCTTCTAGTGTTAAGCAAAGCACCCTAAATCTTTCTTGATCTTTGGAATCAGTCTGGTTGGTTACCCTTTCCCAATCAATGCTTCCAGAGCCTTTCTTTGGATGTCTTGTGGTTGCCGTCCTGACCCACTGCTTTCATCCAAATGCTTCCAGGTTATACCTAACTAGGGTAAAGAGGGAGAAGAAACACTGGATTTGAACTTAGGATGTCTGAATCTGAGGTCCTGCTCTACAACTCAGGAGGAATGAGACATTATTTTCCCTAGGCCTCAATTTTCCCATCTGATAAGTGAGGGCATTGGACTGACCTCAGGCAGAGATGTCAAATGACCACATGTAATCCTTAAAGCTCCCCAGTGGACAGATTAAAATGTAACTGAGAAATATTTAACAAAATAAATACAACATAACATAGAAAATGTGAATATGTAGTTTTCTAAGTCAACATGCTGCCATTGGAAGCTATGTCTTCTTTATGTAGCACAGAAAACTGCTCCTCCCTTCCCCTGCTTGGGTGCTGGGTTAATGTGCATCAATGTTTGTTGTCTAATAGGCTGAGAATTTAGAGAAGCAGAAAGCATCTAAGAAATAGTTTCCAATCCATCCTCACAATACCTCTTCTTTCTTCTTTTCTTTTCTTTTCCTTCTTTCAGACAACATAGGCTATCACACCCTTACTAGCAGGTGCTTTGTCCAAAGGAATGTAAATTTTTATCTCTGAAATCTGACACACCACTCTGGCTCTCAATGATTGGCCAACAGTGAGTCCTAGGACAAGCCCCACTTGGTCATCGGATCATCCACTCTGAGTGAATATAAATAATGATTCCTATCTTGGCCAGAAACACTCAGAATCTTCCCCTCCCAGAATGATTTTTTTTTGACTATGCAAAAGAGTCTAATCTTTGTTTCTTTTCTTTCTTACCTAGCCTTAATCATTGAATAGGCATTGCCTCAGTCAAATTGAGACCTGTTAAAGATCTTAGCTCAAAAAAGTCAAGGTCAGGGTCTTTTCCAGTCATCCTTATTCCTTGGACCCATATGTCTTTGGAAGATAAAATGAGACTGGTGCACAGCCTTCCCATTCTTAAATCCAGTTCATTTGCATGTCATGGTACCACCTCCCTGATGCCATGGTCCTCCTTCAAGAACGAAGGACAAAGAAACAACAAGTATAGCAACACCTCAGTGAAATGGAAGTTTCTCTCAAAGATAAAGATAGGAATAGAGGTACCAGTCTAAGAAATGATCTAGCCAAGGTCGTTCTCAGCTGGTACCAGTGCCAGTGAATGATTTCATAGAATTTCAGCCCTAACTTCTATGTAACAACCAATGGTTTTCCCACCTGATGGGAGGTGCTTCTTAAACCAAAGCCTCTAACCAGACCTGTACCTCCCACCCAAGAGTTATAAAGTGGGAAATGTTTTGACTTGAAATACAACAAATGCAAGTATTCGGAGTCTCAAGACCCTCCCAAGTAAATAAGGAAAATTATTGGTCCATCAGTTCAGTACATCTCCCCTGCTGCCTTCAGTTCATGGTCATTGCCATAATCTAACTGCACAACCAATGACTTTGTGAGGATGATCCTGAGGAAAGAGGCCCTGACTCAAGCATTCATCCACTTCAGATCTCCCATCTTGAGGGCTCCCCACTGGTGGTTAAAGAGGTTTACTAAAGAATTATTTTGCTTTGTCTTCAGATGTTCCCCTTAGCCTTCCCAGAACAGTCTCTTCCTGAGGTCTGGGGTGTCCTTCTTCTGTTATCTGAGTCTCTATTGACCTTTCCCTAACTTGGATGAACTTGTAATATAATAATCTGTAGAGGTTTCTTCCCTGTCTCTTCAGGGCCCTGTGGTTTTTGGATCATAAAAGTTCACCTTCTTGCAGATTTGAAAATCAATCCAGACCTTGCCACCAATTGGCTGGGTGATCTTGAGTAAGGTACTTACTATCTCTTACCTTCAGATTCCTCATCTGGAAAGTGAGGGCTTGGGGTTCACTGTACTTAAAGGTCCATCTCTAATGCTCTCCCATGATGTGATTCTATATTATAGGCTTATTTGAGGCAGGTTTTTGTAGTGGATAGATTGCTGGGCTTGAAGTCAGGAAGAACTGAATTCAAATCCCATAAAGCAGTCTTTTTTTAAGAGAATCTTGAAGCCAGCAACAACCTCAAACTGAGTAATGTGGTGAGAAGAGAGCTCTGGGTTTGGAGTCAGGGGACCTAGATGTGTATTTTGACACTTTCCTTGTTCCCTGAGGCATCTTGGGCAAAGATCACTCAGTTTCCTCATCTGTTACATAAAGGGCTGGACTAGAGCTTTGGACTCCATGATTCTAAGACTATCTCTCAAGAGACACTGTGGTGTGTGTAGAATAAGGAGTACTGGATTTGAAGTCAGGGAGCCTCAATCATACATGAACTCTTCAGGGAGTTCAATTCTACATAATTAACTAAGAAAAACCATTGACAAGTAAATTAACCTCACTGGACCTCAGTTTCATCTGTAAAATAAAAGAAATGGACTCAACTCTAAAGTCCCTTCCAGATCTAAATCTAATCTTATGACTCCATTCAGCCTTAGCATCTTACCAATTGTGTGACCCTGGGCAAATCATTTGACCTCTGTCTGCCTTGGTTTCCTCAACTATAAAATTGGAATGATCATGGCACCTACTTTTCAGGGTCATTGTGAGGATCAAATAAAAGAATACTTATAAAACATGTAACATAATATGAGATACATAGCACTGAATAAATGCTAGTTTGCCTCCTTTCTTTCTCCCACCAGCCTGTCACAGATTAAGACAATCCAAGTATTAATTATTCCTTTACCTGAAGGCAAAGAAGACTCCAGTTTATATATAAGTACATTCATTAAGTCACTCTCTGCAATGAACGGAACCAATATAATAATAATAATAATACTAATAATGTTTGTCCTTCATTTTTGAAGATCGTTTGAATGATGGAAGGCAGTATGACCCTGAGGGAATAGGACCAAGGACAGTTCGATAATAAGAAGAGGACACTGAACCTTATTTAGGAAGGGTAGGTCCAGAGAGGGGTACTGAGATGGGGGCCTGGGTGTCACAAATTGCCTGCTTCACAGTTTGGTCCAAGGTGGGTCCTCATAACATACCTATTTTATGTCCATTTGCAGTACCTAACATGTGCTCTGAAGCATTGAAGTAGAGTCATTTAAACCAAATCATAGAATCTCAGAGATGGAAGGGACCCCAGGGGCCATCCAGTCCACCCCATTCCTGAAATATACTCCCCACTAGGCAATACCAGAAGAATAATCATTCAATTTTGGCTTGAAGACCTCTCCGCAGGGTGAACTTGTTCCTCTCTGCCCCAACCATCTCCAAGGCAACCCATTCCAATTTCCTATGGAAATCGTTTCTGAAAATCTTCTCCCATGTGAAAATTCCTTTAGAAAACTAAAGATGGATATTCAAAAACTATGGATACTTCAAAGAACTCAATTGAAAAAAATAATTTTGCATCAAAAAAAAGACTTTCAGATTGCATTAGAGTTAACTAATAGGATGTTGAGCACTTTTCAAATTTGATCCACTGGTCATTGTCTTAACATAAAAACTTTCAAAGGGTTAAGAAAAGCAGCTATGATGTTTAAAATAATTGGTCGCAAAAAAGGAAATGAACAGAAAGGGATTGGGGGGAGAAGAAAGAGGAGGATCTGATTCAAGAATATTAAAAAATGGTCAGGTGAGTGATGATAGATAAGAGGGGAGTTTGTTTTTGTTTTTTGCTTTTCTTAAAGGGAAGATAGAAAGAAGAACTGGTTGTATTTAATAATAATAATAATAATAATTAGTAGTAGTAGTAGTGGTAGTAGCAGCAGCAGCAGCAGCAGTAATAGCAGCATCAACAGCAGTGGAAAGCTACATCTGCAATACCATCACAATTTGAGAAAATTTGCACCCCAAACCAAGCCCACTAAAGACATGTTGCGAACATCTACATATATTACATTATTTTTAATTTCAAAAATTGGTCTTTGTGTTAGTAAAATAATTCAAAAAATTTCCTCTCTTGGCTCTCTCTCTCTCTCTCTCTCTCTCTCTCTTTCTCTTTCTTTCTCTCTGTCTCTCCCTCTCTCTCTCTCTCTGTCTCTGTCTCTCTCCCAGTACTCATTAATTCAAGAACTTTGTCCTGTCCCTCCCTGGGCAAGTGGAGAACAGCAACCTGTCTCTTTGATATACAACCTCCTTCCATTTGTGGCACAAGCAGTGGACTCCAAGTGGACCTGAACTTGCCAAGGATGTGTCACGATGGGTTCCACAGTCAATTCTGTTTGATTAGCACAAATGGAAGGAAAAGAGGCACCAGTCATGCACACAAGTCAAGTCATTCCATCTCAATGCATTCAGGCAGAGAAGCAACTACCAAGACTCCCTGGCATCAGTTTAAGCAGGTGAATACATTCTTGCATCCCCTTTGTGTGCAGCCCCGCTATTGTCCGGCTCCCTTTAACTTAGAAGCCGTGAATGTAACCACAATCCTGTGACCTCTGCCATCCCCAAATCCTACTCAAGGACTCCTACCCTGGGCCTAAGCCCAGAAATGTTTGTGGTTTTTTATTCCAATCAGTGAAATTGGCTTTGGATTGGAGGGTGGAGGGTTGGGATGGATCTCCTGGGAAGAGAGCCTGGGCTTTCATTCACACACCCCTGCCCAAAGGGCAGATGAACTGATAGCAATTGGGTGGAAAAGGAACATCAAGTAGGCTTTTAAAAATAGAAGGCATGAGGCCCAAAAGTAATTGTGTCTCAGAGAGTTTATGGGAAAAAGAGACCTTGCCCCAGGGCATGGAACCGTGCTGGTTTCTCAGTCTGTGGAAGCTCTACAATGAAACCAAATTATTGGTTTTCAGGAAGCAGCATATAAGACTTTGGTCCTCAGTTCTGTCTGACTATGCAGAACTGAACATGACTCCCCTTCCCATGCCCCCAAGAAAGAGGGGACCTCCACCCAGAAGTAACACAGTAAAGGAGAAGGGTCAGCATCCATGCCGAGTAGATTGAATTCAGTTCCAGAGCAGTTGGTTTCACAGCTTGGAAGGGTTTCCCAGTGTCTGACGCAGGAATCCAGGAAGGAAAAGTCAGCTCACACAATATCTTGCAGTCCAAATTTCTCAGTTTCATTGATTCTCAGGGTGTATGTGCCTGTGCCTGTGTGTGTGTGTGTGTGTGTGTGTGTGTGTGTGTGTGTGTGTGTGAGGTGGGATGACTTTGCAGAAATCCTGCAAAACATCAATTTTTCTGTTTTGAATTCTAGGATAGATTGAATCTATGGGGACTTCCCACATAAGGTTTTGCAAAGGTTTCCCTTTTTGTTTCCCTTCTCAATTGGATGGGGATAGAGATAAGGGAGCATGCTACCCCTGTCTATCTTCCCTTGTACTGGCTCTCTAACCCCAAGTCTTTCAAGTCAAGGGCAAATAATTTGAGTTTTACCTCCCCTAGAACCACCATTCCTATTCTGATCACCATATGATATACTAATAGCACCCTCTACTCACCTCTAGATCATTCTGCTGACATTTCCAATGATTTCTATTTCTTATTTTTGATTGTCCTTTTCTCTATCCCCCTGCTCCCATTATCCTCTGGATCCTCCACATTCATAATGGCAGTCTCTTTGACACCTAATTGAGAAATTCCCTAACCTTCCCAGATTCAATGGTTTCATTCTTTACATTTATTTATTTATTTTCACATTACTACAATAGTCTTCTTGTAAAAGTAACCTTAATTCTTCCTCCCCCCCCCCCCACAAAGATAGAGAAACCTTAAGAAAAATAAAGGGAGAGAAAAGAAAAAAATGCATTCAGTTTGTGTTCAGATACTATCAGTTCTGTCTTTTTATCATAAGTCCATCAGAGAAGTTGTTTTAATATTTTTTCCCACAGTTGCTATTGCTAACTGTATTTCCCTCCATCCTATTCCCCCACCCCCAATTATTGTATTATCTCTCTCCTTTCAACAAAAGTGTGTTGTATCTGACTACCCTCTCCCACAATCTTTCCTCTCTTCTATCACCTACAACCCCCTCTCCTCCACCTATCCCCTTTCTCCCATCCCCTTCCTCTCCTTTTCCCTCTAGAATAAGATTGAGTATGTATGTTATTTCCTCTCTGAGCCACTTACCTTCCCTGCTTCAACTTATGGCTTCATTCTTATCCAGGCTCCAGCTACTCCAAAGTTCCAAAGACTTCAATTTCCATTCTCTGAAGCCTTAACTGATGTGGCCACATATTAAAACTTATCATCTGCTATAACAACACCTTCAAATTCCAAAACTTCAAAATATATGCTGTATCCCTCCTAGCAGAATGTAAGCACTTTGAGGAGAGGAATGATTTTTGATTTTACCTTTGTATACTCAGCACAATGGCTTACCCATGTCAGATACTTAATAAATGCTTGACGAATTAGATTGGCAGTTCTACTCTGGGACTCCAGATTCCTGTCCTCCTTCTCCCACAATCTCACTCTTACTCTTTCTTTATTCTTATCACAACTCTATTTTTTAAAATCTTCCAGACAGGCTGACTCCTTTGGATTGGAATGGTCAACTTAGTGCCCTTTCAGATGGAGAAATATGCTAAAATGATAGGAAACTGGTCATTCTAATCGTCACTTCATTAGGAAATTTCTGAGTTAAAATGGCATTCCTAGATTTATCAATTGCAACGAAGACCAGGAAGACCATGACATCAGGGAGGTGATTCCATGACAAACACATGAATTGTATTTGAGTGAGGGGGGCTGTACCAAGACACCAGCCTCACTTTCTCCTCCAGAGTCATCTGAGGTCAGTGGCCAGATGTGAATCAGGTCGACTGGAAATGGTCCTGGATGCGAGGCAATTAGGGTTAAATGACTTGCTCAAGTTCACCCAGCTAGTAAGTGGCAAGCGTCTGAGGTCATATTTGACCTCGGGTCCTTCTGGCTTCAGGACCAGTGCTTTATAAACTGTATCACCTAGCTACCCCAAGCTATAAACCAAGAACAAAATGGAGGGAGTGTTAGTGCATGATCTTCTGTTTGAAGATAATTGTGCCCTCAATGCAGCCTCAGAAGCTGAAATGCAACAAAGTGTGGATCGATTCTCTGCTGCTTGTGCTCGTTTTGGTCTAACAACATCAAGAAAACACATGTGTTCCATCAGTCAACACCACACCATCCATATCCAAAATGGAAAAGTTTTGAGTACTGTGGACACCTTGGCAGTGTCCTTTCCAAGATGGTACATGTTGACAATAAGGTTGTCACTCACATTGCCAGAGCTAGCTCAGAAAATGGGAAGCTCCAAAAGAAAGTGTGGGAGAGAAGAGATATTAGACTGACTACCAAAAGCCATTGTGCTGACCTCATTACTAGATGCCTATGAAACCTAGATAGTCTACCAGTACCATGTCAAGAAAATGAATCAGTTCCATTTAAATTGTCTTAGGAAGATTCTGAAGATCACCTGGCAGGAGAAGATACCAAACACTAAGGTCCTTTCTTGAGTTATTTTTTGCCTCGAATTCCAAAATTACTACAGAGAACACAACTACAATGGGCTGGATATGTTGTTAGAATGCCAGGAGTGCACTTGCCAAAAAAATTATTTTGTGGAAAAATCACAAGAGCAAGCACTCACGAGGGGGTCAGAAGAAGTGACACTGGAACACCCTGAAGGTCTTGTTGAAGAACTTTAGAATTGATTGTACAACATGGGAGACACTGGCACAGGACCACCCATCATGGAGTACCCTCATCAGTGAAGGGGCTGCACTCTATGAGGAAGGCAGAATTGAAGCGGCTCAAAGGAAACATAACATTCCTAAATTTAGAGTACCCATTCCAGGTGTTCACATGGACTATTTGTACCCAATCTGTGGTAGAGCATTCTGAGCTGCTCATATTGGTCTGACCAGCCACAGTCAGACACATTGTAATTTGTCTCAATCATAGTGATGTCATTTTGGTCTTCTTCCATAACAAAGGACAAGAATCAACCAATCAACTAAGTGCTATGATGAATCCATAGTCTGATGAAGATCATAAAAGAACAAGTCTTGGAAATCACTCTTGCCATGAACTAATGAACTAAAGCAAGCAAGCGACCTTCCTCAACAAAAGGGACAAGATATTTAAAGAAATAGAAACAGGAAATATATTTTCCCCATTGCCTTAAAAATATAACAAAATGCTCAAAAAGTATACAAAGAAAAAAAGAAAAAGTATACAAAGACAAGTCTATTAAATTATCCTATTTCCTTCTGTTTTCTTCTCCTTATCTTTTATTAATTCCTCTTCTCCCTTTCATCCACTACCTCTGAGCTTTCCCTAAGTCACTAAGTCCCTAAGATAAATTAATCCTTGGTCCTTTGGTCTTCATTTTTCCTATTCACATTCTCTCTTGATGAGTTCATCTGTCTTCAGGGTTTCAACTATCATCTCTAGGTAGATAATTATCAAGTTTCTATCTTAGGACCTGTTCTCTTAGACCTATATTTCCTGCATGCCAGACATTTCCATCTTTTTCAAATTCCATAAGTCCACAATTTAACAAGTAATTATTGATTTATTGATTGAATTATTGGAAAGAATACAGAATTCAGCATCAAGAAACTGAGGTTTGAGAAATGCTTTGCCCCTTACAAGTTATGTAACCTTATGCAGGTCACTTTACCTAAGCCTGGGACCATGTCACAATTGGTTATCAGACTATCTTTATGGAATGTATAGATGGGGAACAAGGAGAATATTATCTCTTTAAGGGAAGAAACTGCTTCATTTATGTGTGTATGGCCAGTACCCAATAATTTAGGCATATTGGATTATCATATGCCTATAGGGACTATGAGGTTTTCTTGGACAACCTGGAAAATAGGAGGTACTTAATTAATAACTGATTAATAAATGGATTTGGATTCCTAGAACCTAGAGCAATGCCCAACACTTAATAAATGCTTTTGAATGATTGTTTGAGATCTGCTTATTATCTAATTCTCACAAGGGGTTTCTCTGATCTCCTCTCTGGGATGTTAGAAGAGATCCAAATTAAGGTTGCCTAAAGAAGAGAAAAGTTCATGATCATATCCTGGAGATGTTGTTCATCAATTGAGTCCATACGTTCAACATCAAAAGTTCATTTCCTTCACCAGATAGAGGAGAACAATATAGCATCTGTGCTGACCATGGCCCCCAACCATTGCAGTGACCAAAATCTATGACACCAATTACCAAAGTCCCACAGGGATTCTTAAAATGAGGTGCATGAAGATTTCTTTCACTATTTTGATAATTATATTTCAATGTGATTGGTACAATCCTGTGTATTTTATTTTATGCATTTCAAGAATTATATTTTCATAGGTTTCACTTGAGTGCCAAAAGGACATATAACACATAAAAAAAGCTAAGGACTTCTGCCATGGGATTCTTATTCCTCTATTTGACATTACTCATCTTCATCATTTTCAATAAAGCAGATCCAAAGAAGACTGTTGATAGCTAAGGTTGGTAGGACATTCAAGATGAATAGGGTTGATTCCAGATGAGTAGGTGCCATCCATATCAGGATGGAGACCTTGCTGAACAGTCATCCACTTGTTGAAGCTAGCTTTTGCCAATGCTGACCTGGTGTCCTGCATACATGAGGCACATCTATGTGGATGATATACATGGATGTGATCCTTCCCTCTCTATAACTCTTGCTCTACTTAGTGTAGGAAGGAGTACCAGGATACTTTACTCATCAGTGTGATAGAAAATAAAACCATGAATATATTCTACACTTGGTCTAAGGAAGAGATAGGTAATTGGTTCTCCTCTCTCCCTTCTCCAGTTTTTTTTAATGTAAGTAGTAACACCATAGATTCCTATAAAATGATTTAGATGTGGAGGGGGAAATATAATAAGCACAGGGTCATACCATAAGTATGGGTCAGTGATCATTTATTATTACAAAGGGATCATTTTCTCTACATTAATTTGGAGGGATACAGAACTGAAACTTATACTCCTGATAGAAACGCATGTGTATTGTAATTGTATTATCTCTAAAACTAGAATAACACAGATAAAGGATTAAGAATTGGAAGATTTTCAACTCCTTCATTTTACAAATGAAGAAATGGAAGTCCAAGTGATTGATTCACCACCAAGGCAATAAATACCAGAGCTTGTCTACTGGTTCTAAATTCAATGCTGTCCATTCAGTTCTTTCCATTATATCACCCCGCATCAAAGTAAATGAGAAGCATGAACCTAGCAATACTGTTGGCTGAATTTCCGTTGGTGGAATTGTTCAAGTTGATCAAAATTCCCATTCGGCCTCTCTCCTCTTCCTCCTTCTCCTTCTTAGTGACGGCACCTGCTTTTTCACTGGCATCAAGCACAGAGCTGCGGCTTTACCCAGATATCATTAAAAAATAAAAAAGTCCCAGAAGCCCTAGTCATAGAACCTTAACATTTCACAATTCTCTGTTGCAAGACCACAAATTATAAGTCATATGTAACCTCCCTGACTGATGCCATGCAAAAATTCCATTGGGAAGTTGGAAAAACATAAGGAAGCTTTGTTAGCAGGAGATGTGAGATGCTGTGGGGATAGCTATGATTCTCATGCACTACCCATCTTTTATGACCTCTTGTTCTGAAATTTCCAGTGGTGCTTCATTGCCGCCCAAGAGATTCTGATTGCATTCTGTCTCTAGAATTAAATTAGAACTTCTCTGACTTTTAAAACCCTTCACAATCTGACCCAAACTGATCTTTCTAGTCTCAATCAGCTGAATGACTCAGTGGATGGAATGTTGGGTCTGAAATTCGGAATACCTGAGTTCAAATCCAGTCTTGGTCTCTGGGCAAATCATTTAACCGTTATGTGCCTCAGTTTCATCGCCTATAAAACAGGGACGAAGATTACACTCTACCCCCTCCCAGGGTCCTTGTGAGGATAAAGAGGAATAAAACTTGCAAAGTACATCACAATATTTTAAAACAAATCCACTCATTACCCAATTTTGAAAACTCCCCTTTTTGACAACCCCAACAGTGTTACAGGAGAATTCTGGGACTTTGGAGCTAAAGAAATTTTCACCATCCAGGTGACACAAGCAGTCTAAAGGCTATATAGGTCTTAGTGCCATAGAGTTATAACTCACTTGGGATTTCTTGATATTTTAAATAGAAAATCTGGAGGAGAACTCTGATGTGGCTAGTCCCTAGTACGTCACCAAAATACTTCTGCTTCAGAGGCAGCAACTCTAATATATTCCCATGCCCAGTCCCTAATGCAGTTATTTGGCAATTGAACATTTCCAGTTGGAAAATAATTTATTGCCTTCCGTTATCCCCACTACCCACGTGACAAAGAAAAAAATGAAAAAGAACAATCTGAGCCTTGTACAATGAACAATGTAAGAATACGTCCCCTATGTGGAGTTCAAGGGAGCATTTTTGGAATTTTACCAGAAGATTTAAATTGACTAGAAACTAACCTTTTAGATCTCAAACTCATACATACGATACTCAGTAAATATTTTCTCCATTGATCAATTTTTATCTCATATTTTTTCGTAATGGGAACCCGTTTACCTCTTTTGAAAAAGAAATTCTTTTTTATGTTCTCAGATCTTTTGTTTTCCTTTTTTTTTTTTTTTTTGGAGGGGGAGACTGGGAGAGCAGTGTCCAGACCTGGGACTTCATCAGTATAAAGAAGAATCAGTGAGGGAACAACCTTTACAAATCCAAAATAGAACCTGCTCTAGAACTTAAAGTCTTAAGAACAGTTGCCTGGGGCACATCAATGGTAGAACAGTCAGCATGTATAAGAGATATTATTTGATTCTGAGTTTTCTTTCTATCAAAATAGTGCTGCTCTATACCTTCCACTTTGGACACTCTAGTTCCTGCCTCAAGACCCTGGGCTCTTGATTGGTGAGATTTTTCCTACCTAGATATCTAGGTGCCCATAGAGTCTAAGCTCTAGGCTGTCCACAATGAACTCTGATCACTTTTCTGGATGCTGCCTCTCCCTCCTTCCAGTTTTGATCACCAGCTTTAAGAATAGTAAGCATTGGGGCAGCTAGGTGACAAAATGGATAGAACATTGGCCCTAGAGGCAGGAGGACCAGGGTTCAAATCCAGCCTCAATTGCCCAGTGACTCGACTCACCATGCCTGTGACCTTCTATTCCTCTGACATAGGGTATATCAGTATCCTCCCTCTGCAGGTTGTGTTCTTCATTCCAAATGCTCTAACCCAGATGGGTCTAAATTCCAGAGATAACCTATCACCACACAGTAACAAACTCTCTCAGGTAACTCTACTGAAGGAAAATACATGGTGCCTACTCCTCACTCTCATTTTTGAGCCCTTATCTGCTGAATTTTCTCTCTATACAAATACCTACTGATATAATTTGCCTTGCATACTTTGCATACCATAATGCCCTGCAAATCCCCAACATTTTCCACCCATTTCTTTGGTGTCTTGAAACCTTTCTCCAGTTTCTAATAAATCAATGATATTTCTCTGCCTCTTTAAAACAGACTAATCCTACCAAAGTGAAGCATCACTCTACATCATGCACAAGGTAATTTTAGTCTTCATATTTATATCACAGTTCATTTTCTATTCTAGATCGCCACCTGAAACCTGTGTTACTTTATAAACAAATATTTTCAGTCCTCCTTCTATTCCTTTTAGGGATCAAAATATTCATCTACAATAATGGCAGTATCTTAAATCTTTTGATGATTGATAGAGACTTTTCCTTTACATAAAAATGTTTTTCTTTCTTTTTCACTTATAAACTGCTCCATATAAAAAAAGATCTTGTGGAAAGAGTATATCTCAGCATATCTACCACACAACAAATAACAAGTTCTTTCATTCATTCATACATTCTTGACTTTTACGTTACCCATTATGCCCCTCCATTTCTATTCTTAGCTCTTATTTGGCAGCATTTCAGCTGCACATGAAGAACATAAAGTAGAGAAGTAGCCTCCTGCCCACCCGATCATTTTTGTTTTAATTCCCTAGTTCAGGACAGAGAAAAGGGTGGAGTGGAATGAGGGCATATTTTTTGTTGCTGTTATTGTTGGTTCCCAGTTAAGATAGCTGTCTCCATTCAGGACTTGTTGAAAAGAGATATCACCTTCAATTGAGTTTGTGTGATCATTCAAGCATGTGTGACTTATAGTACAAATAAAATAAAAGAATTGGAGTGTGCCTTGATAGGGAACATAGTTTACAGTACAAGGAAGAAGAAACCAAGGTGAAATGCCTTTGAGTTAAAGGGAAAAACAAGTTTCTTTTCCTCCATTCCATTCAAAACCCCCACAAGAGAAAATGCCTTAAAGAAAGCGGTTTTTGTTCAAAAAGAGTAGGTAAAAATAAAATCAGTGGCTGAAACTGAATGAATTTCAGTTTTCCTATCCCTCTGATCTTCTGTCTATTAATAGCCTCTTTGAATGAGTCACACAGACACATTTATTCACCATGTCTGTGAGGATTTTTACCTAAAATAGTTCCTGAGCCATTTTTCTATGATGCCATGATGGTGGGGCAGCCAAGACTGACACTGCTTCCTAAAGAAATGTGAATGTAAAATTGAGTATAATCTCAGGAAAGGCCTGTAGACAAAACACCAGTCAAACCATCCACAATTGAGAAAGCATGGTAGCAATGATTCTCTGTTCCCTAAGCTCTTGTCTCTTAAACCCATCCCCACCTTTCCTTTCTCCCACACAGATTATGTAAACACTTCATTTTCTAGATGTTGTCTGAACTCTTGTTTATTTTGGTACATGCCTTGATAGATAATATACTATTATATTTGGAATTGGGGGTGAGGTGTCTCTTGTAGACATATGAGAGAAAGAAAGAAAGAAAGAAAGAAAGAAAGAAAGAAAGAAAGAAAGAAAGAAAGGAAGGAAGGAAGGAAGGAAGGAAGGAAGGAAGGAAGGAAGGAAGGAAGGAAGGAAGGAAGGAAGGAAGGAAGGAAGGAAGGAGGGAAGGAGGGAAGGAGGGAAGGAGGGAAGGAGGGAAGGAGGGAAGGAGGGAAGGAAGGAAGGAAGGAAGGAAGGAAGGAAGGAAGGAAGGAAGGAAGGAAGGAGGACAGGTGTGTTTTTTTATCAGTTCTTTCATTCCAAGCTCTAAATTGTACATTGCTTTGGGGTCTTTAAATTATAAGTTCCCTGAGGACAGGGACCCCATTTTCTCATCTGGTTCAGTCATATTACATAGTTTCAGTAATCTGAATTAAGTGCCCCAAAATTCATTTGACAGAATGACTTGTAAGTTTCTAGCCTGAAAGTGTATTTAAATGTTAATGCATTGGTTAAATAGCCTATGAAGAAAGTAGTTAAGAATAGAACATGTCCACCAGAGATTTTTTAAAATATTTTAATTTTCTCAGACAAGCTCTTACTGTGCAGATTAGACTATTAGATATATTACTTTTACTGACCAGCTGTGCTACTTAGCATCTGTGTTAAGTTTGGGCAAATCACTTCCCCTCTTTATGGCACTCAGTTTTTTCCCCAATAAAATAAGCTGCAAGATCTCCAAGGTCCTTTTGAATTCTAATTTATCCAGATACATAATAGGGTGTTGGGGACTATCGTCGACCCAGCACTGTCTTCCTGATACTCAAATTCTAACTTACTTTTGGATCAGCCCCCCACATCCTGAAACTTTTCCTGTTTTAGATACAGTTGTTAATGAATCACTTGGACACCCAATCAGAGTAAATCAAAACAGTTTTATTAGGAAAAGCATTGTCATATCAAGCAGCAACAGGTACAGATAGCAAAATCTGAAGCAAATACAAACTGCTAACAAGATAGTATTTTTCACAAGAGGAGGAGAGGAAGCAACGAGTTTGGCTTCTTTCCTGTAAACTCTCACTTCTACTGCCCCCACCCCTGCCACTTCCTTGCACATTAATCACAAATTGCAGTCCCTTCCAATTCTTGTGATTTAATCTAGTTTTTCTGCATATTCTCCTGAAGTGGTTGGGTGGTGCAGTGCTAAATTTCCAGGCATGAACTCAGGAAGACCTGTTCAAATTGAGTTCAAATTCAGACTCAGACAACACTTACTGGATGTATGACCCCAGATAAGTCACTGAATTGCCATATACCTCAGTTTCTCCAATATAAAATGGGGATAGTAACAGCATATGTTATTTGTATTATATGAGATAACTGTAAACTTTTTAGCATTGTGCCTAGTATATAGTTGGGGCTCCTGATGATAGGAATATCAGGAGATCTGCTGCTTTGATAAACCTTCCAACTCTGTGAGGAAGCCCTAATTTGAGTCCTTCTGAAACAGAAGAACAAAGTTTCACCATACTAATGGAGTGAGAAAAGAGGACCCTCAATGTTTATAAACTGAAGCCCCAAAACACAGGAAAAAAAGTCTTCTAGCATCACACTGGCCTTTGACTTCTCTGTCATCACAGCTTGTCCTTAGTGCACCTCTCTTCTCTTTTCTCATCATCTTCTTCATCTTCTGCCCAGTCAACTAATTCTGATCCCTTCAACACCAGCAGCAGCAGAAACAACAGTGGTATCATCATTGTTGACCTGCAGTTAAAGCTTGTTCTATGGTAGCAATATAGTATATCTCATTTGGTCCTCACAACCCTTGGTAGACAGAGGCTATCATTATCCCTATTTTAGAATTGAAGGAAATGAAGCAAACATAAACTAAATGTCTGGCCAAATGTCACATAGATATTTCAGAAGCCAGATTTGAACTCATGTCATCCTGACTCAAGGCCTAGCATACTACCCCACTAGGTCAATCTAGATGCCTGTTTCAGCAAAGACTCTATAACAGAAGTGTCCTGATAATGGGAGGCTCTGGAGAAACACTACCTTGAGACTTTAGCACCCCATCCTAACAGAATCCTAACTTTCTGTGATTCCATGATGATGTCAATTATAGTAAAAAAAATTCAGGGAATCATATCATGCCACACTTTATTCATGGTTCATGCGAGAGACAGAATCCCAGAGTAGCTGGATCAGGCACTTGATTCAGCATGGAATTTCTTACATCCTTATGATATCATATGACTTAGAAAAAATTATTCCCTTAAGATACAGTTTAAATTAGAAAAAGAAGAGAAGAAAAGGAAAGATGATGATGATGATGAAGAAGATGATGATGATGATGATGAAAGCAGGAAGAAAGAAGGAGAATGAAGAAGAAGAAGGAAGGAGGAAGTGTAGGAGGAAGAAGAGGGATGAGAGAAGAGGAAGGAGGAGGTGGAGGAAGAGAGAAGAGGATAAAGGAGATAGATAGAAGAGGAGGAAGATGGAGGAGGAAGAGGGAGGAGAAAGAGGAGAAGGAAGAGGAAAAGGGAAGAGAAAGGGAAGGGGTAAAGGAGAAAGAGGAGAAGGGAGGAGGGGAAAACGTAGAAGAGAAGGGAAGAGGAGGAGGGAGGGCAAGGGGGAGGAGGACAAAGGAGGACAAGGGGGAGGAAGAGAAGGAGGAAGGAGATTGCTCTTTTTTTCTTAAAGACTAGAAATTCTTTTTATCTCTATGATTTGTTCCTCCACCTATTTCCAAGGAAATCTAAGGAAGTTTATTAGATAAAATACAATGCAATATATGGCATTGAGAGAGAATAAAACAAGTGGATAGATCACCTAAAACTAGACATCCGATTCTATAAACTGGAATGGGAAAATTTTACATCTTGGTTTCAATATAATTGTTTCCTTTGTATTATATTTTATATACTAAAGCATTTTTCAGAGCAGGGATCATCCATAGGTTTGGAGCTGGCTAATGGATGAGAGGAAAAACAAACCAATGAAAGTGGATTCAAATTATTGAATTTCAAAAAATAGCTATAGCACTCTCTTTGGAATTGTAAAAGCATAAAATAACCATTTAAAAATTTATTTAAAAAAAAGTAAAGATGGGGGCTGAGCCAAGATGGAGGCAGGAGAAGAGCCTCTCCTAGGTGCTCACTCCAAAATATTTCAAAAATCTTAAAATTATGACTTCAACTAAATTTTCAAGAGACAGAACCCATAGAAAGATCCAGGGAGACAATTCTCCAGCCCAAGGCAACCTAGAAAATAGTGGAAAACTGTTCCATGGGGTTAGGAGGGCAGCCCTGCCAGAGTGAAGGGGACCTGGGAGCCATGGCTCCCAGCAGCAGAGGCAGTTTCCTGACCTGCACCCCAGGGAACACCAAGCACAACTTGAAAGATCAGCAGGGAGACCTCTGCCAGAGTGAGCTCAAAGCCCAGGCCCTCAGCATGGTCACAGCACTTATAGTGGTTGCAGCACATAGCCTGACAGTATTCCCAGATCCAGGAAACAGAAGCAGGCCCGTGGAACTGGCAAGCAGGAGCCTCTAGGCAGCTGTGCCCTAAGTACTCAGCCCACAAAAGGTAAGGGAGTGGAGGGAGACTTCCAAGGTCTGTCCTCTGTCCCTGGAAGAGGACTCTCAGGCTCTGGCCACATTCAGATTCTGGTCACAGTCTAGATCCCCCATAGAACAAGGACTCCACCCCACCCCCAGCCCCATGGCAAAGGGATACACTTGTGGTCATTCACAAACCAGAGGAGCAGTCAGAACCTCACACACATATTGAGGCCCATGTGGGGGAGTCCCAATAAAACTCAAAAGCTTAGAAACACCCCAAAATTAGGCACAGGCTGGGGAAATGAGTAAACAGAAAAAAAGGAACCTGATCATTAACAAATACTTTGTCTATGATCCCAAGGAGGATCAAAATACTCAATCTGAAGATGAGCAAGTACAAGCTTCTGCATCTAAAGACTCCAAGAAAAATGGAAGTTGTGCCCAGGCTATGACAGAGCTCAAAAAAGATTTTGAAAATCAAGTGAGGGAGATAGAAAAAAAAATTGGTAAAGAAATGAGAGAGATGTAGGAAAAACATGGAAACAAAATCAGCAGCTTAGTCAAGGAGATCCAAAAAAGTGCTGAAGAAAATAATATGGTAAAAACTAGCATAGGTCAAATGTATAAAACAGTTCAAAAAGTTATTGAGGAGAAGAATGCTTTAAAAAGGAGATAAGAAAGCTTTCTGAGGAAAACAAATCCTTCAGATGTAGAATGGAGCTAAAAGAAGTTGATAACTTTATGAGAAATCAAGACACAATACTTCAATACCAAAAGAACAAAAAATTAGAAGTGTGAAACGTCTCATTAAAAAAAATAACTGATCTGGAAAACAGATTCAGGAAAGATAATTTAAAAATTATTGGGATGCCTGAAAGTCATGATCAGGAAAAGAGCCTTGACCTCATTTTTAAAGAATTCCTACAGGAAAATTGCCCTGACATCCTAGAAGCAGAGAGCAAAATAGAAACTGAGAGAATTCACTGATCTCCCCTGGAAAGAGATCCAAAAAAAAAACAATCCCCAGGAATATTATAGCCAAGTTCCAGAACTCCCAAGTCAAATAGAAAATATTACAAGCAGCCAGAAGGACACAATTCAAATATCATGGAGCTGCAGTCAGGATCACACAGGGCAAGTACATTAAGGGCTTGTAGGACTTGGAATATAATATTCCAGAAGGCAAAAGAGGTAGGAATGCAACCAAGAATCAACTATCTAGTAAAACTAACATCGTCTTCCAGGGAAAAAGATGGACTTTCAATGAACCAGGGGAATTTCAAATGTTCCTGTTGAAATGGCCAGCGCTGAACAGAAAGTTTGATCTTCAAATACAGGACTCAGGTGAAGCGTAGAGAGTGGAGGAAAAGGGTAAAATACAAGGGACTTAATGATGATGAACTACATGTATTCCTGTATAGAAAAATGACACCAAAACAATAGATGAAGAACAGGAGAGAGCTGAATTTGAAGATATAATATATTGTAAAAATGGAGTCAATGGCTAAAAGGAAAATATAATGGGAGTGAGGGAAAGGAGAGATGGAATAGGCTAAGATATTTCATATAATAAGATTTTTCTTTATTACAATGAGTCATTGCAATGATATGGAAGGGGGAAGGTGAGGGGGGGATGTGGGAAACTTCACTCTCATCAGAAATGGCTCAGAGAGAAAATAGCATACACACTCAATAGGGTATAGACATCTAGAGTAAAAAGGAGAGAGGGGGATGGGGGTGATAGAGGAGACAGTAGATCATAGGAGAAAATAGAGATAAAACATTTTCTTTTTTACTTTTTTCAAGGTACTGGGATTGGGTGACCTGTCTGAACCACGGGGATGGGTGGTTCTGGGTCTCTGGGGTGGAATGTGGGTTTGGGGGTCTCTTGGCCCCAGGGCCAATGCTCTGTCTGCTGCACCACTCAGCTACCCTACAGCACCTTTTAGAAGAGGGACAGTGTTAAAGGAGAGAGAAAATATAATATATGGTAGTGGGGAGGAATGAATGGAGGGAATTATAATCAGCAACAGCAACTGTGGAAAAATATGGAAGTGACTTCTGTGATGAACTTATGATAAAGAATATGATCCACCCAAGACAGAGCTGATGGTATCAGAACATAGACTGAAACACATTTTTTTCTCTTTCTTTTACTTTACTTCTCATCAGGTTCTATATTTTTGTGGGGGAGGGGGTATTATATTTACTCTTAAACAAGAATATTTTAGTAATATATAAATAAAGTCATATTAACATAAAAAAAGAAACCAGGAATGATGGGAATTCAGGGAAGCACGGAAAGATTTGCAGGAACTGATGCTGAGTGAGATGAGCAGAACCAGAAAAACAATCAGGGACAATTTTAGGCTATCTGTGAAGGAGAATGAATAGTGGAGTTTGAACAAAGACCAAAGACTATTACCTTCAATTTAGGGGGGAAAATTATCTTATAATGTAATTTTTCTATCTCTTATACTTTATTTTTCTTCCTTAATGATATGATTTCTCTCTCATCACATTCAACTTAGATCAGTGCATACCATGGAAACAATGTAAAGACTAACAGACTGCTTTCTGTGGTGGGGTGAGGGGAGGGAAGCAAGAATAGGGGAAAATTTGTAAAACCCAAAAATAAATAAAATCTTTCATAAAAAAAGGAAAGATAAGTGGGTAAATGATGAAAAAAAAATTTCATTGCCCTCACACACCTGGCAAAGGCATGCATCAAGTAAGTATGTGCTGGGTTTTGGTGTCATTTCCTGGGCTGGACTATAAGTAATACATTTTCATGATCTCACAATCCTGTAAGATTCCATAGTTAAACTTTCTGATTTTCAATTTTTGGAAAACAAATAAACAGACAACCATGGAGAATGAGGAATATATTGCTGAAATGGATATGGAGAAATGTTACAATTTAAAAAAAAAGGCAAGACAATTGAATATTCAAAGCCCAGAGATATTACGTTCCTGAGGAAAAATAATTCAGAATATTATTTTTATTTAAATTTTTATGGATGTCTTTTGGTTTTATATCATTTTTATTTCTGAATATATCCCCCCCATACTACCTAACATCCATCTCTTCATTAAGAATAATGAATAAAAAAAGGGAGGGGGATGTAATTGATTAAAACTAACCAATAAATGTACTACAACCAGTTACTGCTTAATGTAAGTGGACCATTCTACTGGGAGACCTGCCAACATGGGTCCTGCTGCCTGCCAAGGAATCAAATTTGTGAATTTAAATAAATTGGGGATTATCCATATATGTACATTGTAGAACATCTTATTAAGGAACTTGACTGGGAGCATTTAGAAAGGGAAGGGATGATCACTAAAAGGTAGCATGGTTTTATCAATACAAGATCAGATCATGGCAGATTGACCTTGTTTCCCTTTATTTTTTTATTTAGATTGTATTCTAGCTGGGAAATCAGTTACCTACATAAAACATATTGTACTACAATTTGCTCAGACATTAGGAAAGTCTCCTTTACTGTTCCTGCAGACTAGATAAAAAGATGTTGGTTAAATGATAATAAATTTAGGTGATTTCTGAACTGGTTAACTAGGAGACTGCAAGAATAACCAGACAATGATCATTCATCTACAAGTAGGCCTCTAGTAGAATGGCCAAGGCATGTAGCATTGGTTTTGTTATTTTCCATCAATTACTTGAATAAAGACATACATATTTTATCAATATATGAATACAAAAAGAATCTCTGTGGACAGCATTGCAGGACATTCCTGATGTGGAGATTTCTTCCACCATGGAAGATATAAAAGCCTGAAATTTAGTAGGCAAACTCTAGTAGGGATGGGTTCACAAATTTAGAGTTTGAAGGAACCTTAGAAGCCAACAAGTCCAATCACCTCATTTTACAGCTGAGGAACTAAGGCTAAGATTTGGCCAAAGTCACAGTTTAAAAGCATCTGGGACAGGATTTGATCCTGCTCTTCCTGATACTTCCAATACTCTATTGAGTGTTCCATGTTGCCCCTGAGTCACCTGATGCACAAGAAGTAATTTGATAATGATGAAAAGAATATTGGTTTCAGAGACAGAAAACCTGGTTTCAAGTTTCTCTCCCAGACATAGTTCCTATGAGACTTTAGGCTTAACCTCCTTGGGGTTCATTCTCTCCAACCATTAAATGAAAATATTGGATAATATTGATTAATATTGGAAAATATTGACTTCTGAGCTTCCTTCCAGCTTTAGAATTAAGATCTTATAATCTATGATCTTATTTTTTAAAAAAAGGGTATCTAGCCATTTGCACAGGGTCATTTAGATGGTTATCAAAAGCTGAACAGAGCCAAGTCCAGAGCTATACCCATTCCACTGTGCCATCTCCAGTTCATCCATATCTTCCTAAAATGTGGTACCAAGAACTGTCCTGAGTCCTTCAGATATGGTAGTAGGGCTACCATGATGGTGAATTAAATGCAATTGGATGCAAAACCTAATGCAGAGTCAGGAAAGATTTCAGTTCAGACTTCTCCTCTGATTCTTACTATCTGTGTGCAAGTCTCTCAGCCTCTCTGAGACTCAATTACATTATCTGTAACACAAGTATAATGATACATGTCATTCCTTCTTCATAGGGTTTTGTCAGGATCAATTGAGACCATCGATATGAAGTGATTCAATGGACTTTAAAGCACAGCTGAATGTAATACAATGAATAGACTGTTGGACCTGGAATCAAGATTAAACCAAATCTAGATGTAAATACTTGCTGGCTATGTGACCCTGAGTAAGTCACTTATCTTCTGTCCACCTCAGTAGAACACCTATCTCCCAGGGTTGCAATCCAAAAGACTTGGAATTCATTGTATTCTGAGGAAAGGTGTTGCTGTGCCCCTCCTGCCTGTTCTTGCTTCTTGGGCAGGGTTAGCATGTATTATTTTGCATGGTATTGTTTTGCCTCAAATCTTCAATGTCTTAGTTTCTTCCTCAAATGTATTATTATTGGCCTTGGAGTCAGGAGGACAGGAGTTCAAATCCAGCCTCAGACATCTTACTAGCTGGGTGACCTTGGGCAAGTCACTTAACCCTGATTGTCTCGCATCCAGGGTAATCTCTGGTCATCTTGATTCATATCTGGTCATTGGATCTTAGATGGTTCTAGAGGAGAAAGTGAGGCTGGTGACTTAGCACAAAACCCCCTCACTCAAGTCCAGTTCATGGGCTTATCATGGCATCACCTCGCTGATGTCATGGTCTTCTGTGAGAATGAAGGACAATCATTATGATTTTTTAAATTTTATTGATTTTCCTTATGTAGAATGATCCTGTCTAGGGGAAAATGTGATGGCCCAAATGAATAAATCCTATGTTAAATGTAGCCTTGAAAACAATACCACTGTAAAGGAGTTGTTGATGATTGAATCTTACACACAAACACACACACACACACACACACACACACACACACACACACACACAGAGAGAGAGAGAGAGAGAGAGAGAGAAACTTTTGTTTGTTATATTCCTTAATTTTGTCCAAGATCTTATAGAACTAAAAAAATAAAGGATAAAATTAGATCACTTTTATAAGCATTGTGCAAACCTTAAATCATTAAATAATATTTAATGAATATTCAAAGAAATAATAAATAGTAAATGAAACATTATTATCATTGTTGTCATTATGATTGTTACTGTTAGAAGAAGACTACAAGTCTTGTTTCCCCAAATCTTACCATGAGATGTTGTGAGACCCTGGGTATCCCAACTGACAATATCTCAAAAGTGTCCTAAGCTTTCAACTATTCAAAGCAGACTCCCACACTAGCCCATGAAGCTCAAGGGCATTTTTCCATGAAAGTTATTTATACTGTATAGTTCTATTTATAATTCTTTTCCAATCACCAAGCAAAAAACCAAAAATCCATAAACATTCCATTTCTTATAAACATCAGGGAAGGATCTGTGATTTTAGCAGCAAAGGGAATTTCTTCCACAAAAACACTTCACAATTTGTCAGCAGATCCTAGGGAGTTTCCAGGATCCCAGAGAAGTTAAGTGACTTGCCTGGGATCGCTCCACCAGAAAATGTCCAAGGTAGGATTTCAGACTCCAGGCAAAACATTCTATCCACCGCACAGTTTCCTTCTTCCTTATAAACACTGTAAATTTAAATATTCCTCCTCTCTTTTTCATAGCATGCTTTATGGTTCAGGAAATAAGTCTCCTGACTCTTCATCACTTCTGCTATCCTAGGAAGTCACTATACCCAAGAGCATAATTCTTTCTCCTTCTTCTTTCCACTTCCCTTCTTGCAAAGGCCAATAAATCTTGACCTTGTAGCCAGAGCTTGCTCACTCATTCTTTCCCATAATCTTTGCCAACTGCTTCTACAAAACATGGGCTTCAGTAAATTCTGAGACCAGGTGTTGTTGTACCCCACCTCCCCTCTCCTATCTCTTGGGCAGGGCTAGAATGTTATGTTTTGATTTTACTAATTGTAAAATATTCCATATGACAGTCCTGCTTCACCCTAAATATTCAGTGTTTTACAGACTCTTCCTCAAAAACCTAACCATTTTCTTTTTGATAAACATAGATGCCTCCTCATGAAGGCAAACTTGTCTAAGAGGCACATGATGACTTAAGTGAATAAGTCCTATGTGAGATGTAGATTCAAATGCATTACTACCATAAAGGAGACCTTATGAATTTGAATTATATACACTTATATTGTGACATTTTTGTTTGCTTGTTATATTCCTTCATTTTGTTCAAGATTTCATTCTACATAGTCCTCATCTTAAAGAACAGTAAGATAAAACAATGATGTCAAATTCAGACTCAGAAATAGGGACACTGATCTAGCTAAGTTTCCCTACTGGCTACATATTGCCTTAGAAAACCACATCTTAACATTATCTATATTCTTTGACATTTATATTTATTCTGTTAAATATTTCCCAATTACATTTTCATCTAATTTTGGTTGGGGGCACTGAAACAGCATTCCTGATGTCTCTGAGATAAAGGATACCTAAAAGGCAATATAGGCACTCCCTCCTTATGCATAAAAGATGCACCAAAGGCAAGCCCTATTTTCACTCTTCCAATCAATGTGCTCAAGACCCATAAGGCAATGATCTTGGCTAGAGAGGTAATATTAACCCCAGAAACCTGTCTCCCCTATCCTCAAGGGTAAAAACACAAAGACTGAGCCTTGAACTATCCATGGATATGTGGTGTTTTGCATTTGCACCTGGCTAACTGGCATATGGAACTGCAGGAATTGGAAGGGTCCACAGCCAAATCTCATCTTAGACAACCACCTGTGACCATGGATCCCTGTGGATGTCACTGAATAAAAATGAAAACAAAGGACAGACAAGCATGTGTTTATTATTTTTTGTACTTCTCTTCACCCACAATCTCTGCCAAATTACCTGGGATTTATTTCATATTTATATTGTGCATAGCTATGTGCATTCATGTTGTCTCTTTAAGCTAATTAAAGGAGTTGACAGTTGCCTGGTCAGTGGACACCTAATAAATTCATGTTAACTGACTAAAAGGAGCCCAGTGTTTTCACCAACTTTGAAGGAGGAAATAATCACTTGACCCACATTGTCAAAAGCAGAACATGGGAGCCATAATATAATAGCCTTTCACCAGACCCTAATAGACTCTGTTTTAGAGAGATACAATCTTTTTCAGATAACTTTCCTGGTGGCTTTGGGAAGGTCACTTCATCTTTGTGGACCTCAGTTTCCTGAACTGTAAAATGAAAAGTGGTTGGATTAGAAGGGACCCTTTCATCTCTAAATCTAATAGTCCTCTATTTGGCACATGATTTTATTTATTTTATTTGATAGACCCTCTGCTGTCCAAATCAACAAAACAAGTTCAAATCCTACCTCACTTACTAGTGGTGTAACACTGGACAGATTGCTTAACTGCTCTCTGCCATATTTTTCTTTTCCATAAAATAGGAAAAAATAAAATAAGTTAATATTTTAATACACATTGAAAACCTAAAAGTGCTGATAGATGCTTATTTTTTATTATTATCATTATCCATTTTACCATCTTCTTTACATCCTTTTCAAATTCATTTTGCTGTCTTCCTACCTAAACAAACCTCTCTCAAGTCTTTTTTAATCATGTGATGATAGTTAGAATCCATTAGACCTGAATTTCAACTCACATTTATCACTCACCTGTCTAGTAAAAGTTCAGTCGAAGCTAATGAGACCTTAGAGGAATGATTCTCTCTTCCCACCCACACCCACCCCTTCTTCCACCCACCTCAAGTCTGGTAAAATGCTTTGTCAGCTAGATTCTGGCTAATAACCTGGCTTATTCCTTTGAAGATTTCTGTCTCTTTAAATAGCAAAGCCTTTGATGTCCTTTATCTGCTTTAAATTGAAGCAGAAGGGACCAAAAAAGAGAAAAGTATTTGGTATTTCTAGGTGAACCTAGACATCTGGTACTCCTGGGCAAAAATTTCAACAAGGGGCCTTAGCCATTGTTAATTGTTCACTAAATAACCACACCCCTGCTGGGTTCAAAACAGTGTCCCCTGTATGACTGGAATTCATGAAATCTAACAGTTAAGAAGCCTTTGGTTCTACTCTATAGGCTATTAGTCCAAGCTTCCCTCCAAGTGGAAAAATCTCATCTGTTGTCATTCTCCATTGCGATTCAACCCCAAGAGTTAATAAGCAGACAGCTAATAATTGGCAGATAGTTCTATAGGAAGGCAAGAGTTCAAATTCAGTCTCAGATACTCAAACAGCTATGTGGCCCTAAGAAAAAATCACTTAATCTCAGTTGCCTTATCTATAAAATGGGTTGGAGAGAGAAGTGGTTAACCACTCTAGTATCTTTGCCAAGAAAACCCCAAATGGTGTCCTGAAGAGGCAAGACATGACTGAACACCTACAACAAAGCACTTTAGATGCATCTCAATTGGTTTTCATAATATCCCTGATTGATAGATATGATTGGTATTTATTTCTTCATTTTACAGATGAAGAAACAGCCTCAGGGTGGTTTAGTGATTTACCTAAGATTTCAAGACTAGTAAGCACCAGAGATAGGATTTGATCCTGGGACTTAGACTTTAAGTTCAATATATTTTTCTCTATAGTATGCTGCCTAGACATCTACACATTTAAAAGTTTTAGCTATAGTTGATTTAAAAAAAAAATGTCTGTATTGTCTTGAGGTCACAGATAGTATTCAATGTGTCAGTTGTTGAATTAGTAAAATCTAAATATCCTATACTAAATTAGGAACTTGAAGGTCTTTGCAATTTATTCCAGATTAATTCCTTAGGTTCCCATTAAACCTCTGAGTCAACAAGCTATGTAGAGGCTTCCAAGGATAATGATAAAACAAATAATTTCATGAAATAGTTTTTACAGAATCTTCTGAGTTGAAAGGGACTATAAAAGCCATTTAATTTAAAGAATAACTAAATGAAACACCTCTACCACATAATTAAAAAGGGGTCATCCAGGCTTTATTTAAACTCATCTGGTGAACAGGAATCCATAACTGGAATTCAAGGCAGCCCATTCCACTTGTGGATAGCTCAAAATTTTAGGAAATATCATTATTTTAAGACTAATTCTGCTTATCTGTGTCTTCCAGTCCAATGAGTATTTATTAAATATTTAACTAAGTGGGAGTCACTATGCTGGGCTCTAGGGATGCAATGAGAAGATGTGAAATAGTCATTTCCCTTAAAGAGAAAACATTCTACTGGGGCATTGTTGCAGAGGAGGGGCAGGAGAGAAAAGAGATGCCACATCCAAACTACACATGTATACATGATAATTTGAGGAGAGAAAGAACACTAACAACCAGTAAAATCAGAAGAGTCTTTCTTATAGGAGGTGGTACATGAACTAAACCCTAAAGAAAGCTAGGGATTCTATTAAGAAGGGAACTTGGGGTCGGCTAGGTGGCGGAGTGGATAAAGCACCGGCCTTGGAGTCGGGAGTACCTGGGTTCAAATCTGGTCTCAGACACTTACTAATTACCTAGCTGTGTGGCCTTGCATGAGATACAGATTGTTTAAAGGCATACTGGTGGAAAATGGAATTCGAGCAGCTAAATTATTTTGGCCAGAATGTATAGTACATGAAAGGGAGTAACAGAAGGTAAACCTGGAAGGATAGGTTGGAGCCAGATTGTGAAGGACTTTAAATGCTAACCTGAGAGGTGCATTTTTTTCAAAGGCAATAGGGAACAAATTAAGGTTGTTAATGACTCATTACTTCTAGTTCTATTCTATGGTACCAAGTAGAACAGATTGGTGCTATAATGAATATAGCACTGGGCCTGGAAATCAGAAAGAGCTGAGTTCAAATCTGATCTCAGAAACTTACTACTTGTGTGATGCTGGGCAAGTTTGCCTCAGTTTTCTCAATTGTAAAACCTATCTCAAATCAAATGAAACAATATTTACAAAGCACTTTTGCCTGTTATATAGTAGGTGCTAAATAAATGATTTTTCTCCCCTTTTCCACATGACAGCCCCTCACATTTTTAAGACCAACATGCTCCCACTTCTTAAAACTAAATTTCTTGCACAACTACCACAACCAATATATATTAAACACCTATGATATGCAAGATACTTTTAGGCATTGAAGAAGCAAAGTTGAAAGTTTACTGTCTATTAGAAAGATATGATAATAAAATCAAGGCAAAGGAGAGATCCATACAAAATGATTAAGGAAGAATTTAAGAGGAAGGTAACACAAGACTTGAAGTTGAACAAAGCTTAGATATCATATAGTTCAATTCCCACAATTTACAAGTTAGGAAACTAAAGGCCATAGAAATTAATGGACATATCCTAGGTCATATTAGGAATAAGTTATGGTGCCAGCTATTACACCCAGATTAACTAATTTGAGAGCCAGTGCTCTTTTCATGCTGCATTGCACCTGTATCTTATGGCAGGGAATGACCATCTAGGCTGCAGCACCCCAATCTCTAGGCTAGTATGTGAAAAAGTTCAAGTTAATGATGAACTTTAGTTTCAAAAATTAAAGTTCATATCAGACAATATCTGATGTTCTATTCTTGCTTTTCAAAACAGTTCTCCTGTCAAGTGAGCACCCAGGCCATCCATGTATTACTGGTAAGTTAATAAAAATTAGGATCAGGGAATCCTAAGATTTGAATGATCCTTAGAATTCATCCTTAAAATATGATTCTTAACATCCCTGATAATCCAACCCCCACTTAAGCATGGGGTTGATGGAGAATACCCTTATCCCTGAGTCAACTTATTCTACTATTTATCAGTCATTTCAATCATGTCCAATTCTCTCATTTGGAGTTTTCTTGGCAAAAATATTGAAGCGATTTTCCATTTCCATCCCCAGTTCATTTTACAGATGAGGAAACTGAGGTAAATAGGGTGACATGACTTTCTTTTCCAAGGTCACAAAGCTAATAAGCACCTGAGGGCAGATTTCAATTCAGCAAGATGAGTCTTCCTGACTTCAGGAAGTCTGGTAATCTATCCGCTTCACCACATAGCTGCCTTTTTTTAGTCTTAGTAGTCTATTATAGGACAACTCTATTTATTAGAAAGTAATTCCTAATGATGACAGAAATTTCCTGGAACTGACTTTGGTCCTTGTTGCCCTTTCCAGGGTCATTTTGAATGAAGTCTACATTCTTTTATATAACAACCCTTCTTATTCTTGAAGACAACTATGTCTTCTTGAAGCTAAACATATGTTTTTCTTTCAACTGATCCTTGTTTGGCTTAGTTCCAAGCACTCCCCCTAGTTCCCAAATCCTTTCTAAAATATGACACCAAGAATTGAATACAATACTCTAGATCAGTCAAATTTGGGTAAAATACAGCTGGATTATATACCCTTCCCAGTCATAACTACTAACTGTAGCCTGAAGACTTTGGAAGAAAATGGGGATGTTTGCCTTAAAGAAAAGAAGACTTAGGAGAACAAATAATTGTCTTCAGGTACTTGAAAAACTATCATGTGAAAGGACTGTAATGGTTGCATCTGATTGCAGAATGTAGAACTAAGAGCAATGAGTAAAAGGTTCAGAGAGACATTTAGGTATCTAAAGCTATCCAAAAAGTGGAATTGTTCCCTGGTGATAGACTGAGTTTCCCTTTTCCTGGAGATCTTCAAATAAAAGCTAATGATCACTTCTCAGATGTGTTTGAGAAGTCTTTTGGGGGTTTAGGTTGGACAGCAAAGTTACAATATAGATAGAATTCTAGACCTAGAGTCAAGGAAGACCCAAGTTTAAATCTAATCTCAGACATTTACTCTCTGAGTGACTCCTAGGGCAAGTCACTTAATCTCTGCCTGCTGTCTCAGTTTCCTCATCTACAAAATGGAGATAATAATAGCACCTGCCTCCCAGGGTTGACATGAGCATAATGGGAGACAAATATTTTAAAACATTTGACCAACCTTAAAACACAATGTAAAACTGCCAAGTATTGGATTTGGTGATCCCCGGGGTCTCTTCCAGCTCTGAAATTCTGTAAATTTATCTTAGCTTCTCTGCCTATCACCTCATCCCAATGACTCATATTGACTTTGGAGTCCAATAGAACTAAGTTTTCTTTAATCACATGAACTACTTTCTAATCAAATCAACTCTATCCTTGATTGTGTAATTGATTTTTAAAAACCCAGGTACAAGACTCTATAGTAATCCCTACTCAATTTCCTTTCATTAATTGCAGTCAGTCTAACAAAATTTTTTTCAGATCCGAGCTATGTCATCTAACATATTCCTCCCAATTTTGTCTCATCCACTAATTTGACAAGTATGCCATCTGTGCTTTAATACAAATCACTGTGAAAAATGTTGAAAAAGAGAAGAGTCAAGGACAGATTCTGGATGCACTTTCCTAGATTTCCCTCACCTTAGTCACCACTTTTTTGGGTCATGTCATTCAACCAAACTATTATCTACCCACTTGTACTATGATATAGTACACATCTCTACCTTATCTATGTAGATATTATGAGGGAGCTTGTAAATTCTTTCTGAAACCCCAAAATTTTGTTCATGGTCCAGTACCCCTCTCAAAAAGGGAAAAAACCTAACCTTTCTGTCAGTCCTTTACTCTTATCAAAGAGGCAAGGGGCAGGGGGGGGAACCTAATCTAGTCCGTTAGTTCAATAGTCCTTTAAAAAAGGAAAATGAATCTAGTCTGAGTTATTTTTAATGAATTGGCTCTTTATGAACATTCCTTTCTCCTTTTTTAAAAAAAAAGTTTTATTTGTGTGTCTTGTTTTTAACAACAAAATAATTTTCCAATAACATTCCCTCATGATGCATTCCTTAACAGCAACAACAACAACAATAATAATAATAATAATTTTTTAAACTATGAAGTAAAATCATATGATACAGAAACTGCAACTCACAGAAAAGGTAACATACTCTGCCTACAGTCTCCTACCTCTCTATATAGGAAAAATCACAACTTTTCTTTCTGAAGGCTGTCATTTATCAAAGGCTAGAATTTTTAGCAGGAATTGTCATCAAGCCAACTAGCCTATAATTTGAAACTTTCCTCCACATTTAGAAAATTAGGATATTAGTTGGTCTTTAATCATCAGACACTTGTACTGCTTGTGAGAATTCCTTAAATATCATCAAGAGTGGTTTGGCATGCTTGATCTTTAATTTCCTGGGATACCATCTATTCATTAGCCTTCTTTTGGCAGTTAGGGGATTTCTTACCATCTTCTTATTTATCTGGTGTTAAATTCTCTACTAATGTTTTTGTTTCCTTCAGTCTCAAAATCAGTCTTTATGATAGAGAAAACAAGAAAGAAAGAAAGAAAGAAAGAGAGAGAGAGAGAAAGAAAGAAAGAAAGAAAGAAAGAAATGGATGAATGAATGAATGAATACATAAATAAATAAATGAAAACTGACTAGTTCTGTCTGCTGTCCTTCACTATTATTTTCCCTTGCCCTAAAGGGATCCTATCCCTACCTTGACTTCTCTTTGGTTCCCAGCATAGAGTTTTTTAAATGTTATTTTTAAATGCTTTTAGCATTATCTGCCAGCCTTTTGAATGAATGAATTTATTGAATTAATGAACAAACCTTGTTATATTCTTGGCTCAGCTTTTCTTAACAGTATTACATTAAGGTTCCACTTTTCATTTGTCTTTAGTTGAATGCTGTAACTGAGATCTTGTATACAGTACTTTGGTTTCAATAATCTGTTTTTATGGACACTATTCCAGTTTAATCATATTGGTCTCTTTCCATGCTGGCTCCTTTTATTCCTCAATGAAATCATGTATGATAAGCAAAATTTCACTCTCCCAGGATTCCAACTCATCTTGAGCCAATGACCCAGGCCCTTGGTCCTTCCTCAAAATTCTTGGAGTATTGCTCTCCTAAAGACTGAGGACTGTAATTGAGCTGTAATTCCCTCATCTATCATAACACTGCCTCCCATCATTTGCTTATCAAGTTGATAATTTCACATAGGTGGAAATATAGATATTTATATATCTTTTGGTTCAGTTCTATGATTTCATTAGTTTGAGAATTCCTTGTGTAAAAGTTTCCTCTACACACACATAGATACTTCTGTCCTTTTCAGACTTGTAAGGTACTGAGAGGTCATCATAGCTTAAATGTATCAGAGGTAGAATTTGATCCCAAGTCTACTTTTCTCCAAGACTAGTAATCCATAGGGTATGCCCTGTTAGGTGGCACAGTGGATAGAGTACCAGCCTTGTAGGCAAGAAGACTTGAGTTCAAATCTGATCTCAGACACTTGACACTAGCTGTGTGATCTTCGATAACTCACTTAACGCTGATTTCCCAGCATCCAAGGCCATCTCCAGTCATCCTGATTTATATCTGGCCACTGGACTCAGATGGATCTGGAGGAGAAAGTGAGGATGGTAACAGCACAGCAAGCTATCCTTCAAATGCAATTCACTTGCTTGTCATGGTATCACCGCCCTGATATCATGGTCTTCTTCAAGAACAAAGGACAAAAACAACAATTTGTGATTATAATCGTGCTATATAAATTTAACTGTTTTATGATTTTTGATGAACTTTAACAAGAACCATGACTGGGGGGGCAGCTAGGTGGTGCAGTGGCTAGAGCACCGGCCCTGGAGTCAGGAGTACCTGAGTTCAAATCCAGCCTCAGACACTTAATAATTACCTAGCTGTGTGGCCTTCGGTCACTTAACCTAAAAAAAAAAAAAAATAACTGACAAGATGTGAAAAAAAGAGAAACATTTCAAGTGAAGACAACCAGGATGGGACAATCCATTTTCTTCTATCTAATTCTTCTGTGACCTTGTAGAAATTACTTAAACTTTCTTGATCTTCATTTCTGTAAAAATGAGGAGATTAAGTAAAATGACTGCTAAGATCTCTTCCAGTTCTAAATCTATGCTCCCATGAGATCATTCAATCCTTAAAACTACCTTTTGGGCCAAGTAGAACATATACTATTATCTCATATTATATATACAGAAACTAAGGCTAAAAAGTTTGGTTTATTGGTTCAGAATCCCCCAATTAGTAATATATTCAAATCATTTGAATACTAACTAGTCTTGCATTCCTTTCATGACATTTAAAAATTTGGGAAACAAATTTCCCAATGTGTGATAATCATTTGAATCCCTGATAATGTGTTCTGATAAAAGTGTAATATATGGCTCATATTTATGCTACCCTTTTAATTTTTTAAAATGTTTTCACTTGTACTATTTGATCCTCAAAAGCAACCCCTAAGTAGTGTGGAGAAATGGTGAATCACCTTTTTTCCGTTAGTAGTATTTTTTTCCAATTACATGTAAAGATAGTTTTCAACATTCTTCTTCCTCTTCCTTCCCTAACACCTCCCCAAGATTGCAAGTAATCTAATATAGAGTAGATATATCTAATCATGTTAAACATATTTCAATATTAGCATATATTGTGAGAGAAGAATCAGAACAAAAGAGAAAAAAACACAAGAAAGAAAAAAACAAAAAACAAATTTTTAAAAAATGAAAAAAGTATACTTTGATCTGCATTCAGACTCCATAGTTTTCTCTGGATGACATTTACCATCTTAAGTTTTGGGGGATTGTCTTTGTTTCCTGTATTGCTGAGAAGAGCTGTCTATCATAGCTAATCAGGTGATACCATCTTGATTTTAAAGATGGGAAAAAATTGAGGCCCAAGTAGCAGGCAGCTGCCTTGTTGCTCTTAATGGAAGGTGTCAGGGAGACTTTTGTCTTAAAATAACTCCCCTCATTAATCCTGGAACATGAAATTTCATCATTATATATGAATTTCTTTAGTTTCTGAAGTCTTAGTTCTCTAAAAGTCTCCTTTTATTCTGGAGAGAAATTTGGAATTATGCCCAAAAGGCAACAAAAATAGGCATAACCTTTGATCCAGTAATACCACTACTGGGTCTATACCCTGAAGAGATTATGAAAAGGGGTAAAAACATCGCTTGTACAAAAATATTTATAGCATCCCTGTTTGTGGTAGCAAAGAATTGGAAATTAAGTAAATGTCCTTTGATTGGGGAAATGGCCTAACAAACTGTGGTATATGTATGTCATGGAACACTACTATTCTATTAGAAACCAGGAGGGATGGGAATTCAGGGAAGCATGGAAGGATTTGTATGAAATGATGCTGAGTGAGATGAGCAGAACCAGAAAAACACTGTACACCATAACAGCAACATGGGGGTGATGATCAACCTTGATGAACTTGCTCATTCCATCAGTGCAACAATCAGGGACAATTTGGGGCTATCTGTGATGGAGAATACCATCTGTATCCAGAGAAAGAAAGGTGGAGTTTGAACAAAAACTAAAGACTATTACCTTCAATTTCGGGCCTGTTATTGTATTATGTAACTTTGCTATTTCGTATACTTTATTTTTCTTCCTTAACGATCTGATTTCTCTCTCATCACATTCAACTTAGATCAATGTATACCATGGAAACAATGTAAAGACTAGCAGACTACCTTCTGTGGGGGTGGGGGAAGGAAAGAAAGAATAGGGGGAAAAATTGTAAAACTCAAAACCTTTCTTTAAAAAAATCTCCTTTTAAAATTAAATCAAGGGGCAGCTAAGTGGCATAGTGGGTAAAGCACCGGCCTTGGAGTCAGGAGTTCCTGGGTTCAAATCTGGTCTTAGACACTTAATAATTACCTAGCTGTGTGGCCTTGGGCAAGCCACTTAACCCCATTTGCCTTGCAAAAACCTAAAAAATAAAAATAAAAAATAAAATTAAATAAAATTGATGAATGGACTATATTCTTATTTTGCTAATTCCAACTGGAATTAGCTAAAGAGATGGATGTGGACCAAGAACTGAAAATTCACTCTTCCTTCCCACCCTCACCCCCCCCCCCAAAAAAAATTGTAACCTCACAGTTTTGTTGAAGGTAGTTTTCCCAGAAGTTAAATGAACTGCCCAAGGTCCTGAAGAAAGCTAAAGAAGCATTAGAGCTCAAACCTAAGTTTCTGGAGTCCTGACAATCATCAATCATCCCATGTTATGGAACTACCCATTAGAAGATTGTTTTCTCTAAGTGATCTTCCTTGATAGTTGTATGCATTTTATGAGGAGATTTCTGGGATTGATAGTCAATGTGTGTCTTTTCTGCTTGAGATAACTTCTCTTCCTTGATGACCCTAATCCATTGGCTTATGGGAGAAAAAAACTTAGCACAACACATGGAAAATATAATGGCTGAGATTCTACTTATCTTATTCACCTTCCTGCTGTAAAGTGCTCCCCATGTACTCATTGCATATTTTCATTGTTTGCTTTAAAAACTCAAGTTTTGTATCGCAATTATATCTGTAAAGGTGCAAATCTTTTGGACTCTAGGATAACAGCTAACAACAGATAACAAGATAACAACAACAGTCACTAAAATTCCAAGTAGCCCAGGTAGAGAGATTTACAATAGTATAATATCCAGTAAAATGTCCTCACACCACCATCTGACACAGTAGAAGGTAAGATTCAGGTTTAAAATGTTTTAGTTATAAGAATTTGATTTGCTGAAAAGTTTAGCTAGTACTGTAGATTTCATGTGTTATGAAAAGTGAATATTGTTTTAAATCAATTATTTTTTATTGAAACGTTAGCACAAAAGATCACAGAATTTTGGGGAATTACTAAAAAGAAAAATGTTTTACATGCTACCAATATTATTTTTATAAATCATTTATGGGTTATTCATGATCCCTATTTTTAAAGTTCATATTATAAGAATTATTTTTTTTTATAAAAAATTGTTTGGGGGATGGAGACAAGATGGCAACAAGAGAAAATCGTCTCTTAGGTGCTCTCTCTTAAAACTTGTAAGTTAAGGACTCTAACTAAATTTTTGAAAGACAGAATCCACAGAGGGACCCAGTGAAGCAGTTCTCCAACTCAAGGTAACCTGGAAAAGAGCGGAAAGGCTCTGCTCCTCGGTGTTGGAGGGGCGGCCGCCAGAGGGGTGGCCCACTAGAGGGGTGGACTGCCAGAGCAAGGAATTTCAGCTTCCTAGAGGCAGCCCCAGGGCGTTGGGAGCCGAGGCTCACAGCAGCTGGGGAGTTTGCTGATCTACACCCCGGGAGCATCAGGAACAACTTGGGGGAACAGGGAGGGGTCCTCTGCCACAGTGAGCACATGAAGCCCAACCCTCAGGGCACACAGCAAGTAGCATGGCTGCAGCAGCCCAAATCCAGGAACAGGAAGCAGAAGCCGGTAAGCAGGAGCCCCCAGAGCATGAGTACAACAAAGCCTAGGGAGGAAATGGAAAGACACTGCCAAGCTCTGTCCTCTGTCCCTGGAGCAGGACTCTGGGGTTCAGACCACATTCAGATCCTGATCATAGTCTAGGCCCCCCCATAGAATAGCAGGGCCCCCCACACCAAAGTCTTGTGGCAGAGGCGGGGCACTTATGGTCATTCACAGACCAGGAGGGAGGACAGAGCCTCACACACTGAGATCCTTGTGGGGGTGTCCCAAAAGCTCAGGGAGCACCCCCAAAAAGCAGGCTAAGCCTGGGAAAATGAGTAAGCAAAGAAAAAAGAGGAACACCATTGAGAAATACTTTACCTGTGATTCCAAGAAGGATCAAAACATTCAATCTGAAGATGAGGAAGTCCAAGCTCCTGCATCTAAAGAAAAACAGAAATTGGGCTCAGGCAATAACAGAGCTCTAAAAAGACTTTGAAAATCAAGTGAGGGAGATAGAAGAAAAATTGGGAAAAGAAATGAGAGAGATGCAGGAAGAACATGAAAATGAAGTCAGCAGGTTAGTCAAGTAGATACAAAAAAATGCTGAAGAAAATAGCATGCTAAAAACCAGCTTAGGTCAAATGGATAAAACAGTTCAAAAAGTTATTGAGGAGAAGAATGCTTTAAAAAGCAGAATTGGCCAGATGGAAAAAGAGATAAGAAAGCTCTCTGAGGAAAACAAATCCTTCAGACAAAGAATAGAACTCAGGGAGATTGCTGATTTTATGAGAAATCAGAACTCAATACTCCAAAACCAAAAGAATGAAAAATTAGAAGAAAATGTGAAACATTTCATTGAAAAAACAATTGATATGGAAAACAGATTTAGGAAAGATAATTTAAAAATTATTGGAATACCTGAAAGTCGCGATCAGGAAAAGTGCCTTGACATCATTTTCAAAGAATTACTTCAGGAAAATTGCCCTGATATCCTAGAATCAGAGGGCAAAATAGAAATGGAGAGAATCCACCGATATCCCCGAGAAAGAGATCCAAAAAAAACAACCCCCAGGAATATTATGGCCAAGTTCCAGAACTCCCAAGTCAAAGAGAAAATATTACAAGCAGCCAGAAGGACACAATTCAAATATCATAGAGCTGCAGTCAGGATCACACAGCAGCAACTACATTAAAGGCTCGTGGGGCTTGGAATATAATATTCCAAAAGGCAAAGGAGCTTCGAATGCAACCAAGAATCAACTACCCAGCAAAACTGAACATCCTCTTCCAGGGGAAAAAGATAGACTTTCAATGAACCAGGGGAATTTCAAATGTTCCTGTTGGAATGGCCAGAGCTGAACAGAAGGTTTGATCTTCAAATACAGGACTCAAGTGAAGCATAGAGATTGGAGGAGAAGGGGAAAAGGACTTAATGAAGATGAACTACATGTATTCCTGTATAGAACAATGACACTGATAATACTCATATGAACCTTCTCAGTTAATAGAGCAGGTAGAGGGAGCTTTTATAGATGAAGCACAGGAGAAAGTTGAATTTGAAGATAAAATGTGGTGTAAAAATGGAGTCAATAGAAAAAAGGGAAATGTAATGGGAGAAAGAAAAAGGAGAGGGAATAGGCTAAGATATTTCATTATAATAAGATTTTTCTTTATTACAATGAGCTATTACAATGATATGGAAGGGGGGAAGGCAAGAGGGAATGAGGGAATCTTTGTTCTCATCAGAGGCGGCTAGGAGAGGAAACAGCATATATACTCAATGGGGTATAGGCATCTGGAATAAGGAGGGGGGGGACAGGGGGAAGGGGTGGGGATGTGAATGATGGAGGAGAGGATAGACTATGGGGGGAGAGTGGTCAGATATAACATATTTTCTTTTTTACTTCTTGCAAGGGGCTGGGGTTGGATGGCCTGTCCAGGACCATAGGGCCAGGTAGATGCTGGGCCTAAGGAGTGGTAGGGGGGCTCAGGGCCTCTTGGCCCCAAGGCTGGGGATCTGTCTGCTGCTCCACTCAGCTACCCTACAGCAGAGTCAGAGTGAAAGGAGAGAGAAAATATAGTACATGGTAGTGGAGAGGTATGAAAGGAGGGAATTGCGATCAGCAATGGCAACAGTGGAAAAATATGGAAGTAACTTTTGTGATGGATTTATCATAAAGAATGTGATCCACCCGTGACAGAGTTGGTGGGGTGGGAACACAGACTGAAGCACATTTTTTATTGTTATTATTTGGGGGGGTGCAGGGCAAATGTGGCTGGGTGGCCAGCTTGGGGCCACATAGCTGGGTGATCATTGGGTGTCTGAGGCCAGATTTAGACATGGGTGCACCTGGCTCAAGGGCCAGTGCTCTGTCCACCACCTGGCCGCCCCTACTATTATTACTATTTTATTTTATTTTGGGTCTTTTTTTTCCTTTTTTTTTTTGGTTTTTGCAGGGCAATACGGTTGGGGTCGCTTGCATGGGGTCATACAGCTGGGTGATTGTGATTGTGGGCTGTATGGGGCCAGATCTGGGCTCAGGTGCTCCTGGCTCCAGGGCTGGTGCTTTGTCCACTGTACCACCTGGCCATACCTACAATTATTATTTTTTTTAATTTTAATTTTTTTCCTCTCCCCTTTACTTTATGGTTCAAGTGAGTCTATATTTTTGGGGGGAGGGGGTATTTTGTTTACTCTTAAACAAGAATATTTTATTAATGTATAAAAAATTATTTGTACAAAATGAGAATAAATAAATAAATTTAAAAAATAAAAAAAAAATTGTTTGCATAAAGACGTATTTTCATCAATCTTTGGTAAAAGATTACTATTTCTGGAGACTCATAGGAACTTAACCCCCTCTATTTTCCTTAATTTCAATGTTTCAGCATTAGCATTTTTAATTTTGCACTATTTTCTGGGAATGTTACCCTCACAAAAGCTGAGGATTGACTGATTATACAAGAAAAATCTGAACTAATCAACAGAGGAAAAGCACTAGAATTAAGTAAGATCAGGAAAGATTTATTGTGGAAAATAAGATTTTAGCTAAGACTTGTAAGAAATTAGGAAGCAGAGAAGAGGAGGAATAGTATTCCAAGCATGGGGGGACAGTCAGTGAAAATACCTAGAGCCAGGAAATGGTAGTTTCTTGTTTTTGGAATCGCAAGAGGCACAGTGTTACTAAATCCCAAGGTACATGGAAGGGAAGGAAGGTGGGCAAGGTTGAGGCATAAGAATCCTAGACAGATGGGGACAACTTATAAAGGACTTTAAAAGTCAGAGGATTTTATATCTGATACTGAAGACATTAGGGAACCACTGGAGTTTATTGAATGCGAGAATAGGGTGATCTGGTCAGACTTGCACTTCAGGAAAATTAATTTGACAACTAAATGGAGGATGAATGTGTAGCAGCAGATCTTAAATATCAGCTACTTTATTTCCCTTCTTATGCAAATGAGAAAGGGGCAGTGTGGGAGGTTGCCCTCTTGATTTGATGCCAGGAGACCTGGGTTTGAGAAATAGTTGTGCCACTTACTAGTTATGTAATAAGCTACTCACTTAGGTAAGCCACAAGCTATCTCAGGCTCAGATTCATCAGTTCTGAAACTGAGATGTGGTTCTTAAACCAGCTAACCAGGATGTGTGGGATGTGGATCAGGAAACAGAAAGACTTAAGTTCAAATCCAATTTGCCCTCTAATTGTGTGATCTTGAGCAAGTTATTTAATCTTCGTCAGCCTCAGTTTCCTAATTTGTGAAAAGAAGCTAATAATAGCAACTATCTTCAGGATTACTGTAGGGATAAAATAAGATTAATACTTACAAAATGCTTTGAAAATCTTAGAGTTCCTAAATGCTAACTAGTATTATGATAGATGGTGCAATGAATAGAATTTTGGACCTAGAGTCAAGAAGATCTGAGTTCAAATCCAGCCTGATTCTGTTTCCTCACCTGTAAACTTTTAATAATAGCAACTATTTTCTAAGGTTGTTATAGTTTGTAAAGAATTTTATAAAACTCAAAGTGCTATATAAATACTGTTAATATTGTTGTCACTTTTTACATGACATAGATAGGGTATTCAAAGGAGGACCAGTATCTCTAGTGTGAAGGCTAGCCAAGCCCTTTTCAAGGCTGCTCATCTACCTTTGATTCCAAGAATCTGTAGCATGCATAGTAGCCATACCCAGTAAACCATCTCAGCAGATGGGTTACACCAGGTTGAGAGTAACCAAGGAGTCTCAAGCCCATTGATTAGGTAGAGGGATGTCTACCCCAAACATGTGAATTCTTCCCCAGTGGAATAGGTAAATGTGAACATTTTGTTTCAAAAATGTACCACAAAGGAAGTAAAAGTCAGAGCTGTTGAGCACTAGTCAGTCATCAGACACCAAGGTCAGTCAATACGTCCAGAGTCAATGCCAGTCATATTGCCTTTTGTCTTGCCTTTAGTGCCTTTGACTCTGGAAGAAACAGTGAGTCTAATGACTTCACATAACTCTGCCTCACTTGGATCCAATTTACACATGAGTCAAAAGGCATCAAATATTCCATTTTGCTATTTTATTAGAATACTATTTAATAATTTCAGAGTTTTATCATTGTATTATTTTGCCATTTAACTAATTTTCTGTTTTATTATTTTACTATCTTACTGTTTTGCCTGCCATGAAATCCTGTGGTGATGGGCTAGGGATAAAACAGCCAGTTGGATGTACTGTTATGCTCATAACCCTTTACACAGGCAGCCCAGGTTATAGGATTGTCTTCTTACCAGACTGAAACAATAGTAGGATTTGGCAGACCCCTGAATGTCTGAGCAGCCAAGGATCTCACTGCTCACTTTCCTGGGATGAGGAAGGGACTAGGAAAGGTGCCCTAACAATTGTATGCTTGACTTAACTCCATTCTGCGTCATACAAGAGGTTGGGATCTCTGTGGTCAAAGCACAAAAACAAAGACAAAACCTTTTGTGAAGATGATTCCACTCACCATTGGTTTAGAGAATGTGCACACTCTTATAGTCAACAGGAAATCCAACACACCTGAAAGAGAACTCACAGGCTAACAAATGGCTAAAAAATGAAGACCAGATTGCCAGAGTCAGAGTTGGATACACATTTTTCTGGAGTAACTACAGTGAAAGGCTGTGAAACTGGAATAGTTTTTACAATCAAATCTAATCTAGTCAACAAGTGTGTCTGCTTCCCAAAAGGAGTGAATGACAGACTCATGACAATGGGAGTAACCCTTTGCAGGAAAGCATCACACCATCATCATCAATACATTTGCTCCCACCAGGATGAAACCCAGTGAGATCAAGAAGAATTTTATGAAGACCTGGAAATCGTCATCATCACTGTGCCAAAAAAAGTCAAGTTTGTAATTCTGGGTGACTTTAATACCAGATGCGTAGTCTATCAGATATGACAGGTAGTCCTTGGGGGGAATAGAGTTGAAAGAAGCAACAGCAACAGCCACTTACTATTGAAGATAGTCTCATGAGCTCATCACTAAAACCATTTCCATTAAAACAATAAAACTTCATGAATACACCCTTGTAGCAAAAATTAGCATTTAGGGACAGCTAGGTGGCGCAGTGGATAGAGCACCGGCCCTGGAGTCAGGAGTACCTGGGTTCAAATCCAGTCTCAGACACTTAATAATTACCTAGCTGTGTGGCCTTGGGCAAGCCACTTAACCCCATTGTCTTGCAAAATCTAAAAAAAAAAATAGCATATGATAGACTATGTCATTGTAAGGAGAATAGAGACAAGAATGTGAGAGTGAAATGGCAGAATGCTGAACCAATCATAGAATTAATCTCTCCAAGCTTACATTCAACAATGTGGCCTCAAGATAAGACCACTACAAGAAGACATAATGTCAACAGATTAAACAGTGCTAGCAGTTAGTTACTGACTTATAGGGAAAGTTGAATTAACACACTGTTGGTAATAATAGAGCAGAAAAGAAGTGAGTAGACTTGGTATGGTTTTTGTTTTATCATTTCAATTTTGACTGACTCTTTATGATACCATTTGGAGTTTTCTTTGAAAAGCTACTGGAGTGGCTTGTCATTTCCTTCTTTAGCTCATTTTTATAGATATGGAAAGTGAGGCAAACAGAGTTCAATGACTTGCCCAGAGTCATATAGCCAGAAAAGTGTCTAAGGTCAGATTTGAACTCTTTTCCTGACTCCAGGTCTAGGATTCTATCCACTGCTCCACTCAGTTGCAGTAGAGCAACACATTTATTCATGGAGATCAGAACTTTCACAAACCACATGATTGATATGATGAAAAGGATAATTTTTCTCCCGGCCAAGATGGCAGAGAGAAGCCAGATGGTGCTTTAAGCTCTTCTGACTTGCCCTCAGAACTAACATGAATCAAGACTCTTTAACAGATTTTGGATCCACAGAATCCATAGAATAACAGAGGGGAATATTTCCCAACAAGTCTGTCACAGGAGTGTGGACTTGCCCATCAGCTGGCCTGGAAGACCTGGGCTTTGAGTCCCTAGCTGAGCCCTACCCCATTATTCTTGTGGAAGGGCCTGACTTTCTCCATAACAAATAGAAATAGCCCCAGGTGTTTGCACCTTGCCCCAAGGTCCTGTTGGGGCAGATTCTACCCCCCCCCCATCTGATTGTTGGTTAAACTGATTACCCAGAGAGAGCCTTTGGATTTTCTAGCCTGAAGGCCCAGTACAGATTTTGTGAGGACAGCCTAGATCCTGCCCCAGGTCTAGGGAGTGGACACCACCAACGCAGATAATCAAAAAAACAATTCTGGCATTTATTACTGGAGAGTCCACTGAGTAAACCCCTGGAGTTCCTAACCCCAGTGAAAAGGTCTCTAGGAATTTCAACACCAAAAGTCTGCAATTCCCCCAATACAAGACCTGAGGGAAAGGACCCAAAATGAGGAAAAGTCACCCAAAGCAGAGTCCATTGAATGTTATCTTGGAGATAAAGAGAACAGCTCAGAAAAAGGTAGAGATTCAGAGATTATGAACTGGTCTCCAACTTAGAAAGACTTCTTAGAAGAGTTCAGAAAGGAGATTAAAAATCAAATGGAAAAATTGGGGAAAGAAATGAAAAAGAAAATTAACATCTTACAACAGGAAAAACAAATCCTTTGAAAATACATTTGAACAAGTGCAAAAAGAAAATAATTCTCTCAAAAACACAACTGGGCAAATGGAAAAAGATAACAACTCTTTCAAAAATAGAATTGACCAGTTGGAAAAGGAGATGCAAAAGATATATGAAGAAAATTCTTCTCAAAAAGAAAAATTGGAATCTGTGGAAACTAACAACTGCATGCAACATCAAGAATATGCTAAACAAATTCAAAAAAATGAAAAAATAAAAGAAAATGTAACCAACCTTATTGGCAAAACACCTGCCCTGGAAAATATATCCAGGAAAGACAATGTAAGAATCATAGGACTACTTGAAAACCTTGAAAAAAAATGCCTGGACTCCATACTTCAGGATATAGTAAAGAAGAGTTACCCTGATGCCCAGGAACCAGAGGGCAAAATAATCACAGAAAGAATACATTGAACCCCTCCTGAAAGGGATCCCAAAATGAAAATACCAAGGAATATTGTAGCCAAACTCCAAAATTATCACATCAAGGAGAAAATCCTACAAGTGGCCAGAAAGAAACAATTCAAATACCAAGGAACCTCAGTCAGGATTATACGGGATCTGGCTGCATCAACATTAAGGGATAGAAGGACCAGGAATATTCTGGAGAATAAGGGAGCTTGGATTACAACCAAGAAGTTACTATCCAGCCAAACTGATTCAGGAGAAAAGATGATCATTTAAAGAAATAGGAGATTTTTCAATCTTTCCTGATGAAAAGACCAGAGCTAAACAGATAATTTGGTCATCAAACTGGAGACTCAAGAGATACATGAAAAAGTAAATGTGAAAAGAAAAAATAACTTATTCAATAAGATTAAACTGATTGCATGCCTACCTGGGAGGATGATTCTCATAATTCTTGAGAATTGTAACTCTATTAGAGGGCATATACTTAGGTAGAAGGAATGTACATTTATGATACGTCCACAACTTTGATGGAATGATTTAAATAAATATCTCCTTAAAAAAAGGAGAACAGTAAATAGACAGGAGGAAGGGAGAGACTGAATGGGGTAAATTACATCACATGAAGAGGTGCAGAGGGAAAGGGTGGGGAGGTAAGAATCACTGAATTTTACTCTCATCATATTTGACTCAAAGAGGAATTAACACATACACACACACTCAGTTGAGCTTAGAAATTTATCTTTGAAGGAGTAAGAGGAGAAAGGTGGGCAGGGAAGGAGGGACTGATAGAAGGAAAAGAAGGAAGAATATGGGAAAAGGGGAAAGAGAAAAAGGGAGGGGATTAGCTAGAGGGGAGTAAACACACTGAAGGAGGTGGTATTCAGAAGCAAAATATTGGGAAGTAGGAATAGGGTAAAAAAGGGGGGAAATACAAGTAGGGGAGATAGCATGGAAGGAAATAAAGAGTTAGTAATTATAATTTTGAATGTGAATGGGATGAACTCTTCCATAAAATGGAAGTGGATAGCATGGATTAAAAACCAAAATCCCACAATATGCTACTTACAAGAAATGCATTTGAGAGATACATACAGAGTAAAGGTAAAAGACTAGAGAAGAATATATTATGCTTAAGCTGAAGTGAAAAAGGAAGGATAGCAATCCTTATCTCAGACAAAGCAGTTGCAAAAGAAAGTCTCATTAAAACAGATAAGGAAGGAAAAATCTCCTAAAAGGTACCATGGACAATGAAGTAATTTCAATTCTAAATATGTATGCACTAAGTGGTATAGCATCCAAATTCTTAGCGGAGAAGCTGAATTAGTTAGAGGAAGACATAGCAAAACTCTAATGGTGGGAAACTTCAATCTCCCTCTCTCAGATTTAGATAAATCTAACCACAAAATAAACAAGAAGGAAGTTAAGGAGGTAAATAGGATGTTAGAAAACTTAGACATGATAGATCTTTGGAGAAAATTAAACAGGGATAGAAAGGAACAAAGTTTTTTCCCCCTGCAATACATGGCACCTACACAAAAATTGACCATGTATTAGGACATAATCAAATGCAGATCAAATGCAGAAAGGCAAAAATACTGAATGCATCCTTTTCAGACCATGATACAATAAAAATCACATGCATTAAAGGGCCATGGAGAGATAGACTTAAAACTAATTGGAGAGGAGGCTAGGTTGCGCAGTGGATGGAGCACTGGCCCTGGAGTCAGGAGTACCTGAGTTCAAATCCAGCCTCAGACACTTAATAATTACCTAGCTGTGTGGCCTTGGGCAAGTCACATAACCCCATTGCCTTGCAAAAACCTAAAAAAAACTAATTGGAAACTAAATAACCTAATTTTAAAAAATGAATGGATCAAACAACAAATCATACAAAGAATTAATAATTTCATTCAAGACAATGACAATAACAAGACAACATACCAAAAATTATGGAATACAGTCAAAACAGTTATTAGGGAATATTATTATATCTCTAAATGCTTACATGAATAAAATAGAGAAAGAATAAATCAGTGAACTGAGAATGCAACAAAAAAAGTTAGAGAAAGAACAAATTAAAAATTCCCAATTAGGGTGGCTAGGTGGCACAGTGGATAGAGCCCTGGCCTTGGAGTCAGGAGTACCTGAGTTCAAATCCAGCCTCAGACACTTAATAATTACCTAGCCATGTGGCCTTGGGCAAGCCACTTAACCCCATTGCCTTGCAAAAAAAAAAAAACTAAAAAAAATTCCCAATTAAATACCAAATTAGAAATTCTGAAAATTAAAAGTGAAACTAATAAAATTGAAAGCAAGAAAACTATTGAACTAATAAATAAAACCAAGACTTGGTTTTACAAAAAAAAAATAAAATAGATAAACCTTTGGTTAATTGGGTTAAAAAAAAGAAAGAAGAAACCAAATTACTAGTATCAAAAATGAAAAGGGTGAACTCACTACCAAAGAGAAGGACATTAAAGTAATAATTCAGAACCAAGTTAGCTTGGTGCCCAACTGTATGCCAATAAATTTGATAATCTAAGTGAAATGGATGAATATTTACAAAAATATATATTTCCCAGGTTAAAAGAGGAAATTAAATACTTAAATAACCCTATCTCACAAAAAAAGAAATTCTACAGGCCAGCAATGAACAGAAGAAAAACTCTCCAGAGCCAGATGGATTTACATGTGAATTCTATCAAATATTCAAAGAACAATTAGTTCCAATTCTATATGAACTATTTGAAAATAATAGATGAAGATAGAATGTTGCCTAACTCTTCTATGATACCAAAATGGTGCTGATACCTAAATCAGGATGAGTTAAAACAGAGAAAGAAAATTATAGACCAATTTCCCTAATGAATATGGATGCAAAAATTTTAAATAAAATGTTAGCAAAGCGATTACAGCAAGCTATCACTAGGATAATGCTCTATGACCAAGCAGGATTTATACCAGGTATGCAGGGTTGGTTCAATATTAGGAAAACTGTCAGTATAATTGACTATAAATAACAAACCTACAAAAAACTCATATGATTATCTCAATAGATGCTGAAAGCTTTTGGCAAAATAGAGCACCCATTCCTACTATAAACACTAGAGAGTGTAGGAATAAATGGATTGTTCCTTAAAATGATAAGCAGTATCTGAAACCATCAATAAGTATTATATGGAAGGGGAATAAGCAAGAAGCATTCTCAATAAGACTAGGGGTGAAACAAAAATTCCCATGATCACCACTATTATTCAGTATTGTGTTAGAAATATTAACTTCAGCAATAAGAGAAGAAAAAGAAATTGAAGGAATTAGACTTGGGAATGAAGAAACAAAATTCTCACTCTTTGCAGATGATATGATGGTATACCTAGAGAACACTAGAAAATCATCTTAAAAACTATTGGAAACAATTAACAAGTTTAGCAAAGTCTCAGGATATAAAAATAAATCAATATAAATCATATATATGTATACATATATACATATATATAAAACTAACAAAATACAACAGCAAGAGATAGAAAGAGAAGTCCCATTTTAAAATAACTTGGGGGGGGGGGGGTGGAGCCAAGATGGTGGCAGGAAAAGAGCCTTCTCCTAAGTGCTCTCTCCAAAATATTTCAAAAATTGTAAAATTATGACTCTAAATTTTCGAGAGACAGAACCCACAGTAAGGCAATTCTTCAGCCCAAGGTAACCTGGAAAATAGTGGGAAAACTCTGTTCGGGGTTAGAAGGGCAGCCCTACTACAGTGGGGCTTCAGCCTCCAGAGAACAGCCCCAGGGTACCTGGGAGCCATGGCTCCCAGCAGCAGAAGCAGTTTCCTGACCTGCACCCCAGGGAGCACAAAGCACAACTTGGAAAATCAGCAGAGTAACCTCTGCCAGAATGAGTCCAGGCCCTGAGCCTGGTCACAGCACACAGCGCACAGCGCACTCAGCTCAGCCTTGGCAATCAGCACAGCGGTGGCAGCCTAGATCCAGGAAATGGAAGCAGGTCCATGGAGCTGGCAAGCAGGAGCCTCTAAGCAGCTGCACTCTGAGTGCTCAACCCACCAAAGAGAAGGGAGTGGAGGGAGACTTCCAAGGTCTGTCCTCTGTCCCTGGAACAGGACTCTTAGGCTTTGATCACATTCAGACCCTGGTTGCAGTCTAGGCCCCCATAGAGTAGGGGAACCCCCCTGCTTCTCAGCCCTGTGGCAGAGGGGTATGCTTCATTCAAAGACCAAGAGAGCACTCAGAGCCTCACACACTGAGGTCCTTGTGGGGGTGTCCCAAAAAACTCAAAAGGTCAAGAAGCACCCCAAAACCAGGCACAGGTTGGGGAAATGAGTAAGCAGAAATTAAAAGGAACCTGATCATTGACAAATACTTTGTCTATGATCCCAAGGAGGATCAAAATATTCAATCTGAAGATGAGGAAGTACAAGCTTCTGCATATAAAGACTCCAAGAAAAATGGAAGTTGGACCCAGGCTATGACAGAGTTCAAAAAAGATTTTGAAAATCAAGTAAGGGAGATAGAAGACAAATTAGAAAAAGAAATGAGAGAGATGCAGGAAAACATGAAAACAAAGTCAGCAGCTTAGTCAAGGAGATCCAAAAAATGCTGAAGAAGAATATAACATGGTAAAAACCAGCTTGGGTCAAATGGATAAAACAATTCAAGAAGTTATTGAGAGGGCAGTTAAGTGGTGCAGTGGACAGAGCACCGGTCCTGGAGTCAGGAGGACCTGAGTTCAAATGTGGCCTCAGAGGCTTAATAATTACCCAGCTGTGTGGCCTTGGACAAGCCACTTAACCCCATTGCCTTGCAAAAAAAAAAAAAAAAAAGATATCATGAGGCATGAGGGATGGGATTTCAGAAAAACCTGGAAGGACTTACATGAATTGATGCTGAATGAAATGAGTAGAACCAGAAGAACAGTATGCACACTAACAATAACATGGGGCTGATGATCAGCCTTAATGGATTTGCTCACTCTTATCAGTGCAATAATCAGGGATAATTTCAGGGGATCTGTGATGGAGAATACCATCTGTATCCAGAGAAGGAACTGTGAAATTTAAATGAAGACCAAAACTTATAATATTCAATTCTTAAAAGTTGTCTTTTATAATATGTAATTTTGCTATCACATTTTTTTTTTCTTCCTTTTAGATCTGATTCTTCTCTCACAACAATTTCAATTTCAGTCTATGCTTATCATGGATGCATATGTAAAACCTATACTAGATTGCCTTCTGTTGGGGGGAAGGGGGAGGAAAGAGAGGAAGAAAAATTGTAAAACTCAAAACTTCAATAAAGAACATTGGTAGAAACTACCATATAATGTAATTAGAAAATTAGAAAAAAATTGGAAAAACACTTTCTCTCTCTCTCTCTCTCTCTCTCTCTCTCTCTCTCTATATATATATATATATATATATATATATATATATATATATATATATATATATATAATTTTAAAAAGAAATAAAAGATAATGATAGGGAAATTCAGAAGCTACTAAATGAAAAATGAGAATTCTCCAGGCTCTACCAGTAGGATATTTCATTTGTCTCTGAAAAAGGTATCTCTTAATTCCATCAAAAGTAAAGTTCAAGCAAATCTTGGAGAGATGCAGGATTTTTGACTCAGAAAGAAGGCAGATAAAATTCAGTTTTACAGTGATGGTAACAATCCAAAATGTTTTCATGATGCCCATTTAAACAACTTCTGAATCACATAGCATTAAACTTCATTTTCTCTTTCTGCTTTAATTTGTTGTTTTGTTTCTTTGTTTTGGATCACAGTATCAAGCGATTCTCCTGTAGAGGGAAACTTATAGCATGCTTTGTGTGATAGACAGATCCTGGTTTCCTTTCCAGAAAAGAAAGAAGAGATCAATTGACAGAATAGTTGACTGAGACTTCAATAAATGGTTCCTGAGAGATCATATTAGCCACAGACTGCAGTGGGAAACACCAAGACTGTTAAATTATTGGATGTGTTCTTTCAGTGCAAAGTTGAGAAAAAAAGAGACAGAAATAGAGATAGAAATGGAGAGAGCTTAAAAATATTTTAATTTCTCATCTACAGTATAATTTCACCATCTAATGGGAGAGGACAAACTATAATCAAGTTTCTCTATCATCCAACTTCTCCATACTGTTCTGATTTCATCTTCCCAATGAAGCTCCCTAAGATATAAATCTTTTGAAATCAGTTGTTTCAGAGGCAGTGATTAAAATAACCCTTTATGTACTACCACACCTTACCCCAATATTGTTTTTTTTTTGTTTCTGTTGTTTTTTTAAGTGATAAAACAGCAAGATTGCTCCAAATAATTTGAAAGTAAATTATACTATCATCTTTCCCCAGCCTCAGGTAAGGCTGATTTAATGAGAGGAGGAGGAAAAAAGGGTTAAACATTTATAAAGGCCCTAGTACACGGCAGGTACAATGCTTCAGAAATAGTATCTCATTTTATACTCACAACAACCCTAAGAAATATTATTATTCTTATTTTACAGTTGAGGAAACTGAAGCAGAAGGTAAATGACTTGCCCAGTATCACATAGTTTATAAATATCCAAAGTCAATTTTGAACTCAGATCTTCCTGATTCCAACTCCAGTGTATTATCTTTTGTGCCACTAGCTGTCTCCATCTTAGTGCTCAGTGTTTCAATATTTGACTGAAATTCTAATAGAAGTAGTATTTGGTCCTTTCATTTCTTCTTTGGTTTGCAGATAGGGTATTCATGGCATGACTTCTGAAGTGAATTATTAATCAGAACTTCATCTTTGGGATTCAGGAGTCAAACAGTTTATTTGGAGCTTGTCTGAAGTCCACCTGCCAAAGCAAATAATCAGGCTAACTGACCCTTGAGTTTCCTGCCAAAGTTCTGGCCAATACTTTTGTGTATAAGGAGTTAGGTCTTAAAAATTGACCTCATTGATCATTGAAGGAGAAATGATGTTAGGTGTACTGGGTTCGGTGTCTTTGGAAGAAAAGGTCCACAATATGTATTGGACTTTTTTTAGGTTTTTGCCAGGTAAATGGGGTTAAGTGGCTTTCCCAAAGTCACACGGCTAGGTAATAATTGTCTGAGGCCACATTTGAACTCAGGTACTCCTGATTCCATGGCCGGTGCTCTATCCACTGCACCACCTGGCCACCCCCTCTATTGGACTTTTGAAGAGAATCAATAAGCAAGAAGTATCTGGGGCATCATGGCTAGAGGGAATGAAAGAGGTGAATGCCAAGGATAGAGATATCTTTGTGGTTAATATATTTTTAGAAATCCTATTGAAATATCACTGATTATCATTGAACTTGGACAAAGTCACTTAACTTCCCAGGGCCTCTGCCCTCTCATTTGTAAGATGAGTGGGTTATGCCAAATAACTTGGAGTCAGAAGAATTATTCAAATCCTGGCTCTGCCACTTACAATTTATGTGAATTTGGCCAAGTTATTCAATTACTCTGTGCCTCAGTTTTCTCGTTGGAAAAAAATGAAGGAATTGGGCTAAACCACAGAAATATAAATTTTGAGTTGCAAGGGACCATCTTGTCCAACCCCCCCCCATCTTACAGGTGAAGAAACTGAGGCTCAGGGAAGATATGTGACTTGATTCACAAACATTAAGTTGTAGAAGTATGATTCAAATTAGGTCCTTAGGTTCCAAAAACAGGACTCTGTGATCCCTGTTGAAGAAAAACTATTAATTCTAATATAAAGAGTAGTCTCTGTATTTTTAGGCTCAAGTCTTTTAACATTTAATATTAATCTGAATCCAAGTTATTTCTAGCTTGGCAAGAGAGGTGTCCAAAACATCATAATTCTCCCATGTTCTCTAACATGACTCTCAGCAGCCAGATGATTTTGAATCTTTATGGGAATCTTAACATGAAAAAGAACAGTCAAGAAGAATTTATTAAGCACTTACCATGCTTCAAGTGTCAGGGATGCCAAAAAGGTTAGTTCCTGCCCTCAAGTTGCTCCCAATCTAATGGGAAAGACAAGCAAACAAACATGTGCAATCTATAAACAGGATAAATCAGAAATAATTAAGAGAGGAAAGGCACTACAATTAAGGGAAGTTGGGAAAGGTTTCTTTTAGAAGGTTGGATTTTTTTTGTGGGGACTTGAAGGAAGCCAGAGAAGTCAGGAGTTAGAGGAAGAGGTCAACCTCCCAGATGGCCAGAGAAAATTCTCTGCAGCCAAGAGACAGAGTGTGATGTGAGGAATGACAAAGAAGTCAGTGACACTGTATCAAAGAGTACCTGGAAGAGAGTAAGGTATGAAGACAAGAAAGATACAGAGAGAGAGAGAGACAGAGAGAGACAGACAGACAGAAACAGAGAGAGATTATACGTATGAAATAAATGAATGGATGGATGGATAGAGATAGATAGATAGATAGATAGATAGATAGATAGATAGATAGATAGATAGATAGATTCTAGCAAAGTTCAATTCTCTGACCTTGACCCCAAGGTCAGTTCCTGTTGAGCACTGTATTTCCCAAGCTCTCCTAGGAAAGATGTTCATAATTCTTCCCAAACTGCAAATAATAATCAAGCAGGATCAGAATCACTGATGAGTGTATTTTCTAAATGGAAAGTATAAATCTCAAATCAAAACAACAGACAAGCAACAAACACAGTTTCTATTCTGGTTACTTTGACTAATAAGACTAAATGGGGTAAAGTTCCTCTTCTGTACTCTCCCTTCTCTCTTTCTCCCCCTCTTTCCTCTTCCCATTCTTCCCTTCTCTCCTCTCCTCCTCCTCCTCTCCTCTCTCTCTCCTCTCCTCCTTCTCTTTTTTTTCCTTTCCTCTCCTCTTTCTCTTTTCTACTCTTCTCTACTCTCCTATCCTCCTCTTCTCTCCTCCTCTCATTTCTTTTTCTTTTCTCCTTTCCTCTTCCTCTCTTCTTCCTCTCTTCCTCTTCTCTCTTTCTTTTTCTTTCTTTCTTTCTTCTTCCCTCCTCTCCTCTCTTCTCCCCTCTCCTTTCTTCCTATTTTCTTCTCCTCCTCTTCTTTTCTCTACTTCTTTCCTTCTTCTCTCTTTCTCTCCTCTCTTATCTTTTCTCCTCCCTTCCTCTCATCCCTCTTTCTTTCTCTCATCCTATGTATAGCCTGCCACTATTGTTGCTACTAGTATCATCAATGCACCTTCTTCCTGTTCTACCATACTGTTTCATCACTTAAGCAAGATACAATTTGACCTTGAGCATGTTCTCATATGCATGCATGCACACACACATGCATCTTCCTATACATATCCCACAGACCCAAGGTGGGCAAGGCATCATCACCCCACACTCAGCCAGAGTAGAGAGGCCTCCTTCTTCAAGTCAGCAGCTACTGTTACATTCTTCAAGCAAGAGACTTCCTCCCTCCTTTAAGCACCATAGAATTGAATCATATAGTGAGGATAAACTGAGGATGGTGAAACCTATAGTACTTACTTCCCTGAGAAGCAGAATACAGAAATGTGGTTAAGGAACTGATCTTGGCATCATCCTAAGGTACTCCATGGGACCCCTGGACAAGTCACTCATGGACAAGACATCTATGCAAATGATTCCCCAGGCATAATCAAGCTCTAATCTAATCTGTCCCCCTTATTCCCAGCTAGCATCATGAAGAACCTATTGGGCATTTCAAACTGGATGTCCCATAGACATCTTAAACTAAATTTATATAAAACTAATTCATTATCTTTCTCTTTAAATCCACCCCTCCTATGAACTTCCCTATTACTGTTGAGGGCACAGCATATTTATAGTCACCCAAATTCACAACCTTGGTATCATCCTCAACCTCTTCATTTTCCTCTACATTTCTAGCCAATTGCCAAATTTTAATAGTTTCTATCTCTACATATCTCCTACATATCTCCTCTTCACCATTCATAAAATGACCCTAGTTCATACCTTCTTCATTTTCTCATTAGAACTCTTGCAATAGTTTATTATCTCTTACCACTCCAACCAATTGCGTACAAGCTGCCAGGCACTGGAGGGGGAGGGGACTTGAACAGTGACATGGTCACATTTGGCTCCAGACACAGAGTTTCCCATGTGCATGGACAGATGGCTGTCTGGGGTGTAGCAATGAACCTGACAAATAGAGAATGAACATGCTGACAGGGACTGTTAGAAAAGTTTTTTGATATATTTGCTAGAGATTCCCCAAAGAGAGAAGAGCTACAGTATTAGCAGGTGGTCACACCAAGTCAGGTGGAGTAGGAAGACAGGCTTTTCAGTAGCCCATTGACAGGCAGTACAGAGTCACTATGTGAGTGACAGTCAACCCTGCTCTTAGCCAAGGGGTTAGGGAGGAAAAGGAAAAACATGGAGAATGCCTAGGGCAATCCTTCTGGAGAGATAGAAAAGTCACTTTACTAGACCTGTTGTGGTTCCATTTCCAAAATGTTGCTGCTAGAATTTGGGGTATAGGACAGTTACAACTGTTGGGTTATAGAGAAAGGGAGAAAAGGGGAGAGGAGAGAGAGAGAGAGAGAGAGAGAGAGAGAGAGAGAGAGAGAGAGAGAGAGAGAGAGAGATTAGGAGTTGATCAGCCCAGCCTTCGACAAAATTATGAAACAAAGTTTATCTTTGCTGTCCTCAGAAGAGGAAGGAAAAGTGTGCCTTAGGCAAGGTTTGCATCTTTCCTATGAACAGGAAGTTCTCAGACAAAGAAATCAAAGTTACCTATAGTCATATAAAAATGTTCTAAATCACTGTTGATTAGAGAATTGCAAAAATAAAACAACTCTGAGGCATCATCTTACATCCATCAGATTGGTTACTATGATTTTTAAAAAGAAATAATAAATATTCAAGAAAATGTGAGAAAATTGGCTCACTAATATACTGTTGCTGGAGTTGTGAACTGATCTAACCATTCTGGAGAACAATTTGAAACTCTGCCCAAAGGGATATAGAACTGTATAATAGCACTACTTAGTCTGTATGCCAAAGACTTTTTTTTTAATAGGGAAAAGAAACTATCTGTACAAGGATAAGTATAATAGCTCTTTTTTCTAGTGGCTAAGAATTGGAATTTAAGGTCAAATCATCAACTGAGGAATATAAGTTGTAGTATATAATTGTTACAAAATATTGTTGTACTATAAGAAATGATAAACAGGATAGTTGCAGAAAGACCTGGGAAGACTTACATGAACTGATATAAAGTGAAATGAGCAGAACCAAGAGAACATTGTACACAATAATAGTGATACTATATGATAAACAACTGTGAATGCATTAACTATTCTTAACAATTTTCCAAGATGATCCCAAAGGACTAATGATGAAAAATGCTTTCCACCTCCAGAGAAAGGCCTGATGGGTATGAATACTTTCCTTCCTCCCTCCCTCCTTTCCTTCCTTCCTTCCTTCCTCCCTCCCTTCCTCCCTTCTTTCCTTCCTCCCTTCCTTTCTTCCTTCCTTCCTTCCTGCCTTCCTTTCTTTTTTGTTCAAGTTTTTTTTTGCACAAAATGATTAATAAGGAAATGTTTTGCAAAACTACACCTGTATAGCCTATATTTGATCACTTACCATCTCGGCAGGGGGGGGGGGGGAGGTAGAAGAATTTAGAACTCAATGCTTTTTTTAAAAAAATATTTAAAATTGTTATTACATGCAATTGGGGGGAAATAAAAAGAAAAGAAAGAAGGAAAAAAGTATCAACCTCCCCCCCACCCCCATCAGTCCAGAGAGACTGAGCTTTCATTGTTACACTTTCAATCTGAAATGACACAATAATAACTACATGCTATGAGAGAATAACATTTCCTGGCATTTAAAGGGTATGCATCTATAGAAGTAATAGTAATAACAACTGATATATACATATTAAATGCATCTTAACATAATACATAGGTATTAAATTCTTATTTGAACCTGAAAACACCTTAGTAAGGGGTTAAGCACTCTAAGCATCATTATCTCATTTTATAAATAGGGAAAACAGACAGGACAAAAGACTTGCCTATATCCACACTAGTGTCTGATATTCCTAACCTCACATTCAGCAGTGAAGCCTTGTTTTAGCCAATGTGGGTGCTCTCTACAAATGCTGCTTACAACATTTCTATGACTTGGAAGATGGTCTTCAAAAATAGCTGTAACATAAAATAAATAAATTGTCACCTTGGGACCAGTTTAGTAATAAACCTCTCTCAAACTTAACCAGCAGATCTTCAGATGAAAAAAAAACATCTATCGCCTGGCTGGTACTCAATCAATCATTTAATAAGCATTTATTAATGCCTATGTGCCAGATGCAGTGCTAGATGCTAGAATGCAAAGAAAAAATGAAAACAAGGGAGGCCCTCAGTCAGTTTGATGTCTATTAGAAGAGACAATTTATGCACATCCAAGTATATTGAAGTATGCACAAAATAAATGCAAAGTAAATTTCTCGGAGAGAAAGTCACTGTCAACTGGGGGATCATGAAAGGTTTCAGGAAAAGTAAAAGTATCATAGTCTTTGGGCTTTTCTTTGCATCAAACCTTGAAGGACATGAAAGGGCTGAGGTTAAAGGTTAAAGCTAAGTCAAAGGTAAGCTATGGAGTGGAGGAGGTATGTAGAATATCCAAGATAAAAGCATAGAGATCGGAGATGGATTATTTTAAATACAGTAAGAAGGTAAATTTGGTTGTATAGACAGGAGCTGCAAATGGAGTTTGGACTCAGGCTGTAAAGGGAAGTAGATGGCAAATAGATTGGGAGATGGTGGCTTCCTCTCACTTGTGGTCTCTTCTAATACTTAAAATGTTCAGAAACACACTCTCTTTTGGGGGCTTTTTTTCTGTGCAAGGCAAAGGGATTAAGTGACTTGCCCAAGGTCACACAGCTAGGTAATTATTAAGTGTCTGGGGCTGGATTTGAACTCAGCTCCTCCTGCTCCAGGACTGGTGTTCTATCCACTGTGCCACCTAGTTGCTCCAAGAGTCAGAAATACACTCTTCAAACTTCTTTAATTTTTTTCCTTTCTCATGTTCTCCCTCTGCCCCTCAGTTCTTATTCTTCTATCACAACATGACTAATATAAAAATATGTTGAACACAATTGTACATGTGCAATTTATATCAGATTGTTTGCTGCCCTGGGGAGGGAAAAGGGAAGGGAGAATAGTAGAAAAACAAGGAACTTAACAGCTTGCAAAAGGATGAATGTTGAAAACCATCTTTGCACATAATTGGGGAAAAATGTTTGGAGTCTTTAAAAAATAAATTAAAATAAAACAATTTTAAAATGTGCAAAAATAACTCTTAAGAATTGTTAGTTGCTGATGCAGTAGGACTAGGAAAACATTGTTCACAGTCACAACAATATTGTACAATGAAAACTGTGAATGACTTAGCTATTTTCAGTAATACAATGATCCAAGATAATCTCAAAGGATTCATGATGAAAAATGCTATCTGCCTCCACTGAAAGACCTGAGGGTGTCTGAATATAGATCAAAGCATACTCTTTCTTTCTTTCTTTCTTTCTTTTTCTTTGTTGGATTTTCTTCCACAAAATGACTAATATAGAAATGTTTTATGATTGCTCATGTATTAACCTGTATCAGATTATTTACTGCCTCTAGTTGGGGAGAGAGGAGGAAGAAAGGGATAGAATTTGGAATTCAAAACTTTAAAAAATGACTAGCAAAAAATGTATTTATATGTAATTGGAGAAGAAGAAACTATAAAAAATGTTTTAAAAAATTTAGTTTCAAGGCAAGACAAGAGGTCAAACTAATAAAAGTTAAGCTGAGTGCAAAGAAAGGAAAAAGTCAAGAATTCTCTCTTCCTTTGGGGAGAACTGAAGAATAATTGAAATTTTCCCACCAAGACTGAAGAGCAAAGAAGTCTAGAAGTTATAATAATTATATATAGCTTTGATATATAAATATGATATGATGATAAAAAAATTATCTGTAGACTAGACTATAAATTATCCCAGTCAGAGTGAGAAAAAGATTTTATAAAGAAAAAATTACTAGTTGGACATGAAAGAGCTGAGGTTAAAGGTTAAAAGCTAAGTTAGAGGTAAACTACCCAATGTATACTTAAGAAGTTCAGAATTATGTTGTTCTAACAGTCAACTAGTACTAATATATTTGTCACTAAAGGAGCTATTGACATTAATTTGGGGGGGTTTGCTAAACAAATTGTGGTACATGAATGTAATGCAGTATTATTGTACCTTGGGACATAAGGTATGTGAATGATTCAAACTTGGGAAGGTTTAAATGAACCAATGTAGAATACATTCATCAGAACCAGTAATCAGAACAATGCATAAAGTAAACCCACTAATTTTCTAATTCCAGATTAGAGAGAGGCTAAAGACAAACATTGCTCTTGTTGAACAGGAGGAAAAAATAAACTTGAAGAATGTAGGCTCAACTTAGCTGGTTTGATGTCTATTTGCTAGGATCTTGACTCCCTGGAGGATTTTTCCTTTTGAAGAGGAATCAAGATCTAAGGTTTTAAGAACTAACTCATAGGTTTGTGGAGAGAAAAGCAACTAAAGGTTTTCCCCAGGTTCAATGATAGTTGTTTGAGAGTCCATTGTCACCAAAGCAGCAGGAGCTTAAATCTCTGAATTCTAAACCATTCTTCTTATAGGAAGAGGTAGCACCTCATCATAGAACTCCAAATAAGTAACTGGACACAAAGAGAAGTCCAACCTTGGATCCAGGAAAGTTACTTTTGGCAGTCACTAACCTCAGTGGCCACAGCTGCAAGAAGCAACTCCCAGCAGAGCCGTGTTGTAGCCACACACCTGGCAGAGACAACATTCCACAGTAGTGACATGTAACCAAAAGCGAGTGACCCCAGAAGGTAATGAGGCAATAGGATCCCCAGAATTCAAGAAAGTCCTTCTATTGTTGAAGGAATTGCCCATTTACAAATGTGCCTTCATTATATGTCCTTGGTGATATCTGCCCTTCATTCTTTTTTTTTTTTTTTTTTTTTAGATTTTTGCAAGGGAAACGGGGTTAAGTGGCTTGCCCAAGGCCACACAGCTAGGTAATTATTAAGTGTCTGAGACCAGATTTGAACCCAGGTACTCCTGACTCCAAGGCCGGTGCTTTATCCACTACACCACCTAGCCACCCCTCTGCCCTTCATTCTTAAAGAAGTTCATGACATCAGGGGAGATGATGCCATGACATTGGATTTGAGTGAGGGAGATGCTAGGTTAAGTCACCAGCCTCATTTTCTCCTCCAGAGCTATCTGGGTCCAGTGACCAGATATGAATCAGGACAACTGGAGATGGCCTTGAATGAGAGGCAGAATTAAATAACTTTCCCAAGTTCATGTAGTAAATGTCAAATGTCTGAGGTCAGATTTGAACTCAGGTCCTTCTGACTCCAGAGTTGGTGCTCCTCCATATTTGTTGGCTACTCTTCCTTTTGATGATGTATAGATTTGTGAGATAGGGTGTCCCATATAGGGGTGGGATGGAGGAAGAATGATCAATTGCTCTATTTCTAATTATGTTATTTCATTGAATGCCTTTACTCTGAACTAATTTTGTCCTCTTGCCGATATATTGATAGATACTTGTGAGCTATGTGTACTGTTTTTATTCTATTTTGTCCTGTTTTGTTTTATTTTTGGTCTACCAGGGTTGTTTTATTTTGAATAGACTCAAACCATGGAATTCCTTGACAGCACATCTGGGGTTTCTACCTATGAGAAGTACTTATCCCAGGTCCTACATTGTCTAACAACTTTGAGCTAAGTAACATCTCCACTTTCACAGATTGGAAAAATGGACACTCAAGGACTTTAGGTGACTTGATCATAATCACATGGCCAAGAAAGTGTCAAAAATAGGATTTAAACCCAGGGCTTTAAATATGGGGACTTCTGACCCTGGTTTTCTTTCCACTACAATGTGCTATAAAATGTCCTTCACTAGGGGAGAGTTAAGCCTACTCTAATATGTAGTGGTCAGGTCTCAGTTTTGGAGCTGTGTTCAGCTCTGTTGAACATATGGGGGATTCTAGGAAGGCTAGCATTAGTGAGCCCTTTTTATAAAGGGCTACTCATACACCTTGGTGTTCAACTGGCACTCAGTTCTTACCTTTGCTTCCAAGAAGCTGTAGCATGAGCAGCAGCCACACCCTGGTAAACCATTTCAGGAGATGGGCTAAACCAGGGGGAGGGCAACCAATGAACCACGAATTCATTGTCTACCCCAAGTATATGAAGACTTTCCCTGACAGAGTAAGCAGATGAGAACAATTTGTTGCAATGGCCATGACCGAAGGAGTTAGAGGTTGGTCAGGTGTTGAAGATGCCAAGGTCTTGCATTCCAGGCCATCACCAGTCATTTGAATTTTGTCTTGCCACTGGATCTCAATGACTCTGGAAAGAGAATGAGGCTGACTTCATTCAACTCTGTCACTTAATTCCGATTCACACACTAGACAAAATACCAGTGGTGTCAATGGTCCCCTTGGAAAACAAAGAAAAAACAACATTAACAACAATGGTAAACTGTTGGCAAGCTGAAGGGTCAGAAGAAGGAGACCAAGGTGAAGAAGCTCAAGATCATGCTAAATAAAGAATGGTTGAGAGAAATGGAGTTTAACTTGGAGAAGAGAAGGGGAAGGTAGGGAGAGGAGGTTGACAGCTATCTTTAACTACTGGAAGGGGTATCATGGATTCGTTTTGCTTGGTTCCAGAGAGAACCAGGAACACTGGGTAGAAGTTGTTTTATGGAAGATTTAGGCTCCATGAAAAGAAACATCTGCTCAAAAGTGGGTTCATCTTCCCTTGAAGTCTCCAAACAAAAGCTGGAGGGTAACTTTTCAGGGACAATGTAGAGATTCTTTTTTTTTTTTTGGAATGGTTGTAATGTCCCTTCCGATTCTGAAATTTGGGTTTTTGAGCAGCATAGGGCTTTTTTAACTTGAGGTTCCCAGACCCCTGAAGAACACATGAATAGATTTTGAGGGGGGTCCATGCACTTGGATAAGGAAAAAAAATCTATTTTTACCAACCTCAAATTGAAATTTGGAATTTTCTTCAAATAGGAATTGAAAAAATACCTTCCAAGAAGTTTATTGACTTCATAAGGCTTTCAAAAGAATCTGTGACCCATCTTCACATAAAAGGTTAAGTATTCCTGGACCAGATGATCTCTTAAGGCAGAAAGAATCTATCTCTGACATTCTGATTCTATCATATGTGTGCCTGGTTAGGTATTTAAGAAATAAGGGGCAGCTAAGTGGTATGTGGGTTTAAGGAATGTTTGGTATATGGGTTTAAGGAAGATTTGAGTTCAAATACAATTTCCTTACTGGCTGTGTGACTCTGGGAGAAGCCTCAGTTTCCCCATCTGCAAAACTGAGGATAAAAAATAGCATCTAAGACCCAGGGTTGTTGTGTTGATAAAACAAGATATTTGAAAACTACTTTGCAATCCCAAAGTGCTAAACAAACACCAACTGTTATTTTTATTATTATCAAAATAAATGCTCTCTGTGTAGCCTCAGGAATTCTAGAAGTTTATCAGAGAGAATATACAGACCATATCTGAGAGAAGTAAGTTGATTGGAAGAACAAGCATACCTTTGGCTTGTTGATGAGAAACATTTTTCATTTACATAACACTGTGTGGCCAAAGATATTCTCCAGGAGTCTTTGCTTCTAATCTCCCTTGTATCTAAATGAAGTGATCAAATGATATTGCTTTAATTTGAAATCGCTTTATTTGCTTACATAATACCATTTTATCAGGAAAAGCACCTTTATGTTAATTTTACATTCAATATCTCTCTCCCACCAAGCTGTTTAAAATTATTAAACTACTAAATCTTTTTCCAGTGTGTTTGTAAGGATGAAAAGAAGTGGGAGAAAGGAAAAAATTATCTTTGTTAACCTTTTTAAATAAATAAAATATCTAAATTTATAAAAATAAATTTTATTTAATTCATAAAAATATAAATTTTAGCAATAATTTTAAATGTAAATTCTAAAAATAAAAATGTAAATAAAACTATTAGGTTATTTCTCTAATACTTTAGAGATTTTCAATAAAATAGCATTTTTGTGGCCTTTAAGATCCTGGGCTTACTGTTATAGTTTGTGCACTCATACACATTTCATTCTCTGGCAGATTCCTCTGAGAATTTGCCTTACTACCATCTCCATCACTGCTTGCCAAGTATTAATAAGAGACCAACAAGCTATAGTAACCTTTTCCACTTGGCAGGGCCTCAATTTAAGGTGTGAACTATGCCAAAGGACAAAGATAGGTGCCCTGATAAATTATAATCTCATCATTTATGCTTTCACTCTGGGAAGGGTGGTTTTAATCTCTATCCTTTGACTTCAAAATAATAATTTTCACCTAAGGCCAATCTATGGAAATGAAGCAGATGGTTCCTTTATTTACTATCTCTCTGGACAGTTAGTTTTGGAAAGATCATCATTCTCAATTTTTTTCCTCTCTTAAACCTATAATTGGTATTTCCTCCTATTCTATGCCTACTCAGTTAGATGGCACAGTGGGTAGAGCTGATCTGGAAGTCAGAACCTGAATTCAAATCTGACCTCAGATTTGAATTTATCAGCTGGGTGACTGGCAAATCACTCAATTTTGATTGTCCCACATCCAGGGCTATCTTCAGTACATATCTGATCACTGGATAGATAGCTCTGGAGGAGGTGAGGCTGGTGACTTAGCTCAGCATCCCCCTACTCAAATCCAATTCACGTGCATGTTGTGGTATCACCTCCCTGATGTTTTGGCCTTCTTTGAGAACAAATGACAAAAACATCATCCTATAGATTGTCCTTCATTTTCAAATAGACATCACAATGTGATGAATGATGACTTGTAAATGGATTGAACTTCTGTGAGGCAGGGTTGCTCAAAGTTAAGACTCTCTTTTCCAGAATCACTGAAGTACAGTAGCAAGACAAAAATCAGGATGTGGCATGGGCCCAAGATGCAGTGGATGACCATGGTGTCTGTGGTGTCTGAACAAGCTCTAAGAATTCCACAGTGCTTGCTTCAGCTGCCTTAGTGGCTAGTGAAACGAATTGTTCTCATTCACCCATTCCCCGAGAAGTCCTCAAATGCTTAGGATAAACATCCCCCTAACTGACAGGTTTGAGATATGTAGGTTACCTTGTTTAACCCAGTTCCCAAGATGGGAGTGTGGCTACTGTGCTTACTCGGAATCATAGTTGAGATCACCCTAGGTAGATCTGAAGAATGTGATCATTGACATAAAGCAATAACCATAGTCTACTAAAGCTCAGGAAATTCTGTGTCACTCTTTATGCCACATCTGGATGACTGTTGTATTTCTTTTGTATTATGAATTATGTACATTTTATTATTATGAATTTGTATTGAATGAACCCACTCTCCCCAGACTGAGATGAGATATAGTAGAATGTACTCCTGAGGAGACAGAGAAGAAAGGTTTATATTTTTATTATTGATAACAGTTTCCAGGAAAACTCTCAATTGATGTTAGTTAAATGGATCGGATATGCTTGTGATTAGAGAACAAGCTGGTAGGGACATGGAGTGAATGGCATTAGAGAAGATATACCTCCAAGTCCATCGGATCCTGGGGGAAAGATGTAGTCATCCTGGCTTTGAGAGTGACTCTAGATTGTACTTGCTTCAAAGGTGTGACACCCTAAAGTCTGAAGAGATGAGTTCTAGTCCTAAACGACCACATATAGACCTTCAGGTCTTGAGGAAGATGTTTTTTCCTCTTTTTATGGTTTTATCTGTAAAATAAAAACAATATTTGCCTAACTCCTTGACTGACATGAAACTCAAATGAAAGTGTTTCATAATGATAAAGTATTGGTAAATATAAACTATTATAGAAAATCAGGGGTGGCTAGGTGGCGCAGTGGATAGAGCACTGGCCCTGGAGTCAGGAGTACCTGGTTTCAAATCCAGTCTCAGACACTTAATAATTACCTAGCTGTGTGGCCTTGAGCAAGCCACTTAACTCCATTTGCCTTGCAAAAAAAAAACCTAAAAAGAAATAATAAAAAAATAGGGCACTAGGTGGCGCAATGGATAGAGCACCAGCCTTGGAGTCAGGAGTACTTGGGTTCAAATCCGGTCTCAGACACTTAATAATTACCTAGCTGTGTGGCCTTGGGCAAGCCACTTAACCCCATTTGCCTTGCAAAAACCTTAAAAAAAAAAGAAAGAAAGAAAATCAGTGAGTTTTAAATTTTCACAGTAAATTTTGGTCAAGGAATTTTCATTTTTAGTGAAATCAAATGCAAACAAAATCAATGCAACTAGGATAAAAAAGAAGAGACTGGGGGAAGATTTGCATCAAATATCCGTTAAAAATCTCTAAGATATTAGAGAATAAACATAAATTCCTAAGACCAAGAGCCATTCTTCACAAGATAAATGGTCAAAGGACATGAACAAACAATTCCCCAAAGAACTGCAAACTTAATTATTGGGAGAGATTGCTCCAATCATTACTTATAAAAGAAAAGCAAATCAAGTTTGTTGAGCGAACTGGCAAAAGTGAAAAAAAAATGGGAATATTGGATGTACTATGGAAATGCAGAGATGTAATTATATTTGTAGTGGAACTCTCCATCCAGGAAAGCAATTTGGAATTATACTTTTTGGTTTGGCAATGGGATCAAGTGACTTGACCAAGTTCACACAGCTATTAAACATCTGAGGTCGATTTTGAACTCAGGTCCTCCTGACTTCAGGGCTGGTGCTCTATCCACTACACCACCTGAAAATATATTTCAGTGTCAAAAAACAATTTTATATATACCAGAGTATTCACCACAAAAAAAAAAATTGGTAGCAAAACTGTAAGGCAGATGCCTATTGATGGGAGGGAATGACTAAAATTGTGGTATTCATGTACTCCAAGAAATTTAGAATTAAAAAAAAAAAGCTTAAAAGACTTCTATGGGACCAATTCAGCAAACTAAGTAAACCCAGGTAAACACTATACACAATAACAACAGTATAAAAGAAAAAAAACAGAATACTGAGTAACTCCAATGACCAAACTTTGACCCAAAGAAAATTCATCTCTTTCCCTTCTTTGCAGAGGTGGGAGACTATAGTTTGAAATACTATCAGTGTTTTGGTTAGGTTGATTAGTTTGGCTGAATTATTTTTTCTCCTTTCTTAAAGAAAAGATGTGTTAAAAGGGATGACTTTGCTGGGTAGAGAAGAAGGGAGGAATCCATTTGTTCTTTTAGGGATTTTTTTTGCAAAGCATGGGGTTAAGTGACTTGCCCAAGGTCATACAATTAGGTAATTATTAAGTGGCTGAGGCCAGATTTGAATCTAGTCCTCCTGACTCCAGGGCTGGTGCTCTATCCACTGTGCTACCTAGCTGCCCCAAGGAATACATTTGGAAACAAAGGAAGTAAAAATTTTTAAATGAAAATAATTTTCTATTTTTTAAAATTTTAATGAAAAGGTAAGGTTTCTCCTTTTGCTCCCCTTCCTCCTTCTAGAGCTCTCTTCTCTGTTCATTGTTTACTAGAGATACAGTACATTCAAATTTATACTAAAAGATAGGATTTAAGTACTTTAGTGGATACTTTGCTGAATCTGGGTCACCAGTGAGAACACTTCCTCCAATGGTGCAGAAAGTCAATCATCTCATGGCCCATCACTTGATACTACTCTATTCTTCTTCCACAAAGTGAACCTAAGTTCACTTCTCTCTTCAGATACTTACAGCAGGACCTTGGGCAAGTCATTGAACCTGTCTGCCTGTTTCCTCAACTGTAAAACAGGAATAGCATCTACCTCCTAGAGTTTATTCATATGTAATTATTCCTGTTCTGTTCACTCTTCTCAAAGGTCCCCAAAGCACATTGACTCTTTGCTTTGTCCTTATCACACTCAGCTTTGATAAAACCTATCTGGATAGACATGGCATTGAAATTGCATGAGAGCAGGGATGCAGGCTGTTGGCTTCCATTTTTGAATACTTGGCAGAAAGCCTGGGGTTTTACTCCTATAGGATTTATAGATAGTTTTTGAATCACAAAACCTGTGATTCACAGAATATGATAGTTTGGAATGAATCTTGGTGACCACCTAATTCAAAGGAACCCCCCTAGGGGCAGCTAGACTGCACAGTAGATATAGACCACTGGACTTGTAGTCAGGAGAATCTGAGCTCAAATCCAGCCTCGGATACTTAATAATTGCCTGGCTGTGTGACCTTGGACAAGTCACTTAACCCCATTGCCTTAAATCAAGTTAAAAAAAATAGGAATCTCATTGTCACATGCTCCAAAGAAGCCATCCGGTCTATCTGAAGAACTCCCAAGAAGGAGAACCACTGCCTCAGATCAGCAAGCAGACCCACCAACAGGCTACTGCCACAAGTCTGGTAATGAAATGATGAGGGCCCGCAGTAGCAATGACTATCAGAAGACTGAAGGGGATGAATTTTTGCAATGTTGCAGATGGTGAAAATGTTGAAGTCAAGAGACAGAAGTCATATATATTGTCTATGGAGGATGAGAAAGTGTTACGAATTGAGAAGACTTAGGTTTTTAAGTCTGAGGAACTGGAGAATGCGGTTGCCCTCTACAGTAAAGGAAAAGTATAAGAGGGAAAGGGTTTTGGGGGAAGGATCCATCCAGCAAGAGACTGAGAAGGAATGATCAGACAGGAAAAATCAAGATGTGTCCTGAAAACTTAAAAAGAGAGAGTAACATGAAGTTAACCAGTAGTGTCAAAACAGATTAATCAGTAGGTTGCAGGCAGGTCAAGGAGAATGAAGACTGAAAAAAAAGGTCATTGGATTTGGCAACTAAAATCATTAGTCATTTTGGTGACAGTGGTTTCGGTGAAATGATGAGGTCAGAAGCCAGGTCATAAAGGATTAAGAGAGAAGAAAGTTGAGACACCAATTGTAAACTGTCTTCTCAAGAAATTTGGTCACAAGGGGCAAAGGAGATAGAGGGGCTGTGGAGATGGAAGATCAAGTGCAGATTTTCAGGATAGGCAGACATGAATATGTTTATAGAAGCAGGCTGGGCGCATAATCAGGTTCCATATGAAAAACATCTGCTAAGAGTATAACAAAGAACAATGGATTGCGAGTTAAGGTACCAGAATTCTAGTCCTGGTTCTGCTGCTAACTGTGATCCTAGTCAAGTTACTGTCCCATATCTGAATTTTATTAACCAAAATAGCAAAATTACTACTGGAAACACAGACACTGTCATGGTATAGACAACAAAACTAGTGCTAGGTGTCTAATAAAATACTAGCCAGAATGGCTTTTTTTTAAAGTCTATTTTTGAAACTTAACTCCATAAGAACTTGTTCGAATCTGAACTAATAAAGGAAATGTGATAGGAATAGCAGTAAACCTCAAGACAGTATCAAATATAAGACAAATTTCTACAAAAGTTATAGGATAATATTAAAAATTGAAAGGAAAGTTTGATTAGAATATTTACATATTTTATTAAATCTTTACAATCGGCAATTATAATCAAATACACAATTATATATACAAGGATTATATACATTTCTGCCCAGACTTTTACATCACAGTACAGTTTTCCTTAGAAATATTGTATACATTTATCACCAAACAGTAAAATCCAACAGTAGTGTTACAGCACCTGTTAGTACAGACATCTTTTTTCATAAATTACATTTATAAGAAAATATACGGCTGTAAATTGGGCTTTTAAAAATGTCTCTTATAAAATCTGAACATACAATATTTCATTCACAGAATGTTTTTTTTTTCTATGTTCTGACTGAAGCCTTGTGCATAAAACAAACTATTGGAATATTTACTAGGTTTCATATTCACCCCACCCCCAAATTATGAAAAAACATTTGACTAATGCTGAGCTTTCTTGCAAAGTTGGACATTGGGTTTGGTAGGAGAACAAATGTTAATTTTATTGTAAAACAGTTACAAAATGATAAATAAAAGTAGACAATAAATATCTTTAAGAGAATAAGAATTGACTTACAGAATGTGATTTTAAAACTCTTTAATTTTAGTGATCCAATATTGTAAAGAAAATGTTACAATGATTGGTTCTGAAACAAGAACAACTAAATTGTCATTGGGACCCCATAAAACACATGCCCAATAAAGCCCCACACAACCCCATCTGATAAATTATAATTCTCTTACACCTGGAAGCTTCAAAGGAAAAGGAATGAAGACTAATGCTAATGGTTCATGGAAGAGTTAAGAGCAGGCTAAGACTCTAGCTGTTTTCTATTAGGTAAATGTTAGCTTTATAAAAGTGAAAACACCCAGATTAAATCATCCCCTTTTGTTTTCTGCCCTTTCCCTTTATATCTAACTAATTTTCAGATTAAAATCCTTGATTCCAGGTTTGTAAACCGAGTGCAATCCCTTCTGGTCAGACTACTCTTCTGGCTCTGGAGACCCCTTCAGCTCAACCTCTAGGCAGTCAATATTTAACTGAGGTAGACCAGATGTTTCTAAGTTCAGGATTTTTTTTAAAGTCTCCCAAATCTGTAGGAAACAATGTATACAAGCATGTCCCAAAAACAAAAACAAAAAACAAAACACTTGATACTGTTGAAGTTTCTTCTTAATGAAATAAAAGATTATTTAGTGGCAGTATGATACATTGCTTAAGATCCCAATGCCAGTAAATTATAGGCAATGTCCCAACTGGAATATTGCATTAAACATGACCTTATTATCCCAAGGCAAAATTTAAAGATTGTAATTGTTTCAAGAGGTTGGTCTAATTTGTCAGGGTTTTTATTTGTGTTTAAATGATTCAAATCCCTAAACAAAGTGACCAAGTTCCTTCCAAGACCTTAGATGAAGGCAGAGGTCCCTCTACTGGCCAAGGGAGGGAGGCGTGGCCACAAGCTGGCTCTTCACAGCCTCCAGATTCCAATTCTTGATGGAAAATAATTTACTTTGTTTTGGTAATTCAGAAAGCATAGACTCAGGAAGTAATGCTCTAAGCTATAAAATCGAAAGCAGTGCATTTAAGGCTCCCATAATCAAAGTTTGGAAGACCATCTGCTCCTCACCAAGCCCCAACCCTTAAATAAAGGCAAGTCAAGTATTATTAAGCTTCAGCTATTTTGGCAGTTTTGAAATCAAGATTGACAAAGTACTTTATCCATCCTCCTTTATTCTGTAGTATGAAGTTTTATCAAATACCAAATTTCACATGCAGAAAAACAAAAAAAAAGTATTTTAGTGTAAGAACTAGGGGCCAATGAAGATCTTATTTGCTACCAATTTCTTTCTAAAGTAAATTTTCATTAATTTAATTTACTCCTGCCTCAATTATGTTTAGCTAGCTAGAACTTTTTTAAAGCATTTACTTCCCACTTACAAAAGAATACACCATTTATCTGGAATCTAAGTCATACTATACATGAATATACATAACTACAAATGCTATACAGCTATTTTGATTAACAGCTGCATATACCATTAAAAGTTCACCAGTACCACAAAAACTGTACATAAAGGAAAAAATCATTTTGCCAAATGATAAAAGGCAGGTGGGGATAAGTGGAGCAGGGAGAATGAGATTTAAGCTTTCTTTATAAACTTTTAAATTGATTCATAAATGTTTGGAAAGGATTACAAAATGAAGCCATGATTTACTGCTAAAACAATATGTCCACAGAAATCAAAAGTTAGTTAACCAAACACTTAAAACTTATTATTAGAGTGCCACAAAATAAAGTTTTCTCATAAAGCTACACATTAGTTGCTATTGTGCGAGTTTCTTCATAGATGACCACAAACAAATTTTCTGGTACCCATTCAAAACAATATTTATAAGAAAAACATGATTCAACAGAAAATGTGAATAGCCCTAATTGTAACTTTAGAAAGAGAAGTCCTCAAAGAAAAAATACCAGTTATCCCTGGATTTATATATCACCACCATAGTTTTATCATGGCTCTAATAAGCTGGACAAATGGAACAAAATGTATTCAGTTGTTGGTGATACTGGCCTTATGGCTCAAATTGCATACTAAAAGTGTGATATAGTATAAGGCTGATGATGTTTAGAGGTAACATCTTCAAGAGAAATGAACTGAAAAAAGACTTGTGGTCTAGTCTACAACAGAGAACAACACTAATAAGTTCTAGTGTTACTGAGCAGTTTTAGCTTTTAAAAAAGCTTTTACCATGGCAGGCCCAAAAGGAAGTTTGTATTGCAAAATTGTATTTTTTTTGGCCCTGTTTTCCAAGAGTATTAAGTGACCATTTGCCACAACACATTACAATGACCTTTTTGTCTGGTCCCACTGATCAGCTTCCATGAAGAGAAATTCACTGAGAAAGCATATTTAGCTTCACCTTTGGTTTGTATAAAAAGGGCAATGTCAAGAAGAATAACCCAAGTCAACTTGTTCATTTGCCAACGAAAAAAACAAATGGAAATAATGAGCAAGATAAACAGATTTGTTTTGTCACAAGCTGGACCAATTGTAGTGGTATGTGTAAGGCAGCCCAATCCTGAATGCTCAGAGCACTTACCTGCCCTTGTCCTCAAAAGGCAGTTCCACCTCCCAAAGCTCTAGAGCTGAGAGATGTGGAGGGTGCTACATCAACTGACTGTATTCCTGCTTCTCCCTGTCAGGGGCTGGGTCAACCCCAGGCCCACGAATGCTCATCACTAATTCCAAAATCAGAGATGTGCTATCACGGTGCTCCAATGCTGCCGTGTTTGGAGGGGGAAAGAGCAAGCTCCCATTTCTTTCTATTGGGAAAAAGTTTTAAACAAGGCCAATTCTAACATAGCATGCCCTGGACTTCTAGGATTTTTCAAGAATCCAGTCAGAACCTGGTTGCTCATCACCATTTTTAACAACTCCCACATGAGAGCCTTCCTAGGCAATTAGGATTAATTAGCTTAACCAAAGTTCACCTTTTTTTCCCTTTTTAAATACCCACCAGTAGATTTTTTTTGTGAGTCATAGTTCATCCTTTTCCATCATTTCAAATGCTTCTATATCTTCATTCCAGTCTGCTAATATGGATTCCATAGGCTGGACTTTATTATCCCAGCTAGCATTAGGGCTAGACTCTTCCTCAGTTTTTGATTGTTCTTGAGCCTGGTTATCTAATTCTGTACATTCACCGTCATGGATCACAGTCTCTTGGTTTTCAGTGGGACAAGAATCTTCTTTGGAAGACAAGCCATGAGCACTGTCCCCATCCGCTGGAGATAGTGATTCTGGCTGAGAGACCGGAGAATTTTCTTCCACAGACTCCTGACTGATTGAAGTAAGATCCTGAAAACCTGATGCTGTTTTTTCAGACTTTTGATTCTCAGAATCATTTTCAGAAGACTTTTGTTCCATGTTTTCTACTTCTAGATCTTCAAGAGAATGAAAAATAAGTTTCATGAGACTATTTTCTAACCAAGTTCACATCAAAAAGTGCATTATTTAAGAAATTCAAAGAGACAAACATACAATGTGTTAAAAAGGTTGCTTATGTTGGTAAGTATCAATTAAAAAAACAAGTAAAAAAACTTTTGTAAAAATATATTCAACACTCAAACTTATCCACCCATTACCAAAAAAAGAACACTTTATCAACCACCCTAAAGAAAACCTAGACTGATAAGAAAATCTCAAATACAAGAAAATAGCTATATTTATGATACTTTTGTAATAATTTAATATTTTATTTTTAGCTAATTTTTATTAAAATTCAGGTGTAATGCAGTAATATTTAGGAGATGCTTAAGATCTCATAATTTTACTGTTAAGGGATAAATCAAAATAAGCATTTTTGATGGATTTTCTACATTCAAGAAAGGAAAGATAACCTGTTATTACTCAGATGTTAATAATGATATTAATAATAATAATAATAAATAGCAGTTAACATTTATATAGCAGTTACTTTGTGTCAGATACATTACAATCATTAATTCATTTGATTCTCACATTGGGAGGTAAAGGCTATTATACTAAAATTGAATTCTAACTTAAATTTACAAATGATAATATTTAATCTCAAATTCAAATGGTAGTCTTAAAATGAGGTAACACTTCTAGTAATGCCCAGCACAGTGAATTCTTAATAAAATATATACAAAAACATTTTGACTGCTGTAAGAAAAAAGCACTGAAATGCCATCTGTGGTTTTTTTGCTATCTTGTGAAGACAGAAAAAGCAATAGATTACTGTGAACAATGATATGAGTAAAGAAATAAATAATTAGCAAATGCTAAATTAGGGAAAACTTAAGAACAATGGATTCTTCCTTTGAGATTTAAGGAACCTAAGAATTGATGATTTTATTATAAATTTATTGCTCCTGTTACTTTCAAAACGGGGGGGGGGGGGGCAAAATCATGCCAGGGACCAATTCAAAACTGCACTGATAATTAAAATTAGCATGATAATGTTGAATAATGTAAACTTAAATTATTAAAACAACTCAAAATTTATATTGCATTTTAAGATAAGAAAAAATTTTTCTTCACAGAACCCATTTAAGTATTACTATCCCCACTGAGGTGAGGAAACTGAAACTCAGAGGTTAAATGGTGGGGTCAATGGCACATAGCTAGTGCTGTAGGTCTCCCTTAGTTCAATTAACAAATCCAGTGCTGCCTAACATTCATGCAGGTTTGAGGGAGTCCAAAAGTAATGTCATCAAAGAGGCTCCACTATGATGGACAACTATTACAACGAACAACTTAATTTACCAAAAGACTCTTAGAGCAGGAAGGGACTTTACAGACAAAGTATAGTGTTATGCCCTCCCCATTAAAGCTATTTTTTTTTTTTTAGGTTTTTGCAAGACAAACGGGGTTAAAGTGGTTTGCCCAAGGCCACACAGCTAGGTAATTATTTTAGTGTCTGAGACTGGATTTGAACCCAGGCACTCCTGACTCCAGGGCCAGTGCTTTATCCACTGCACCACCTAGCCGCCCCTCATTAAAGCTATTTTCAATTACTGTCAGTCATGTTACTTTTTTATTAAACTCCTGCCCTAGAGATTGGAGACAATGACAATGTCTATCATATATAGTCTTCATCTAAAAAAATCAGTAAAGCTCTGTTCCTGAACATAGACATGAAAGTAAACTGCATATAGCCAGATGTTATTATGGCATTTTTAAAAACAGCATTCAACCTACACACATGAACTGGAGGTTTATTTATTCAAGATACTTACTGCTATCAAAAACGTAGTTTGGAAGCATTTTACCTTTAAATATTGTTGCTGAAATTCCAAAGGCAGCAGAAAGGGGCAAGGGAAGGGGAGAAAGAAAATGTATTACAAGTCAAAAGTAAGAATTAATTACCTGTGTTTTTGATGTGAATGAATGAATAAATGAATGAAAAAGGATGGACCCAAGATTTAGAACAAGAACCCAAGAAGAAAGAAGCTTAGAAAATCACTTTTGCTTTCACCCAGTGGTAAATATTAACTCTTTGGAAAAAAATCTCAATAGATAAATAATTTAAGACTTTAACAGAAATAAGCTTCTGTTGGGGCAGCTAGGTGAAGCAGTGGATACAGCACTGGTCCTGGAGTCAGGAGTACCTGAGTTCAAATCCGACCTCAGACATTTAATAATGACCTAGCTGTGTGGCCTTGGGCAAACCACTTAACCCCATTGCCTTGCAAAAAAAAAAGAAATAAGCTTCTGTCTAGGTCATGGCCAGGTCAGAATAAAGAACCGATTTTTAAGAAGGTCTCACTTGAAAAACTACTCAGTTTAAAAGCTCCATTTGTATGTCTATCAAGGACTCTGGAATAAGGGAACCATCTCAGTAAAGACTGGCGATTCTTGACTGGTTAAAGTAAACTGCAATAATCCCAAGTGGCCTTGTATTCTGAGGACTACCTACTTTTTCTGGGTCTCCTCCTTGGGTTATAAAAATGGGCAAATAGTGCAGATGTCATAAATGATTCTAAGATTTTGAATTTTATTTTCAGCTTTCAGAGTCCTAAAAAAAAGACTAGTCTAAAATAAAGAGCTAAATAGATTCAGTGGCATTAAAATTTGTTTTGGATTTCAGACATAAACTATTTACATTTGCAGCCTCTATCCTAAGAGCTACATTTGCTGCAAAGCCTAGCATTCAACAAGGTGAGTATTATATTTTTTTATTATGAGAATATGAGATTGTTATTTGATGAAATGGAATCTTATGAGAAGGAACCATTATCATACTAATTCTTTAAATTCTGTCATCTTGCTAGCAGAAAATCAGAGCACACAAAAAAAGACTGAAAAAGAGAAGACAATGAAACTGGACAAGGATTATTCAAATGACTCTAATCCCCTGGATTGGTATCTGCAAGCATACATACATATACGTATATAAAAATATCTATCAAAACTCTGTGATTAACAAAGTATTGATGAAGATTTTAATTTTTCTAATATCCCTCAAAATTTAGTAAACATAGAAAGCAAAAAAAACTTATATCAGCTCATATCAATAAGCATCAAGATATGCAGTAATTAAAAACATTCAAAAAATTTTTTTCTATAAAGAAAATGCTGCAACTTACTTTGTTATCAATCAGAGCTAGTGTTGACCTGCATAATAAATAAATGATCTTGCCCTTACCTCGATCTTTTGCTTTATCAGAGAGAAGCACTTCTACCTCCTCATATTCCTTGATTGCATCCAATATAATATTTCCTTCTTTGTTGAATAAGAACAGCATGGGAATTGTAATGTCATCTGTATTCTTTCCATCACCAGCCATCTGGAAAAGAGGGGCAGTATCGCTACTGCTCCCCTCATTGTCATCTATCCAATAATAAATAGAGCAAACTTGAAAACCTCTTTCCTAAGTATATATATATGTATATATATATATATATATATATATATATATATATATATATATGTATATACACATTCACTATGACTTTTTGTTCTTTTATCTTGTATATGTTCCTGAAAGAAGCTGTTTAAAACAGTCTGAATGGGCATCAAAGTTCACTGATTTTCGATTTATTCTAGTTTCTACTTTTATAATGGACGAAATAAAATGATTTGTTCCCTCATACACAATGAAAAAGGATTGATAGATTGATCATCATTGATCACCATTTTAGGAGAAAGAATAAAAAATCCAGTGACTGATTTTCACATTTCTAGCATCTGTCCTTCACAGTCCTTTACATCTTATTTTCTCCATGTTTCTTACACTACTGGACAATGGAAAAAACTATTAACAGTTTTCATTTCTTCCCTAATTCCCCAGAGCAACTTGTATGGGATTCTATAGAATAGTTATGAAATAAAGCAACTGATGAAACTTAAATGTTTCAGTATTAACAAGAGCTACACTTAATATATAAAAAGGGAAATTTTAAATTAAATAAGTTTTAAAACTTTTCTCTTTAAAGAAACCCTGGTACAAGTGTTCACGTTTCACAGGTACAATTTTCATTAACATGGAATGTGTAAAAATGCAAAAACAAAATTTTCTGATGAAAATAATCCCAATGGAGAACAATAGGGAAAAAAGCATCAGACTAGGAGTTAAGAAACCTGTGTTGTGGGGGTGATGATCAAACTTGATGGACCCGCTCATTCTATCAGTGCAACAATCAGAGACAATTTGGTTCTCTCTGCAATGGAGAATACCATCTGTATTCAGAGAAAGAACTGTGGAGTTTGAACAAAGACCAAGGACTATTACCTTTAATTTAGAAAAATAAAACTGATATCTTATTGTCTGATCTTGCTATCTCTTTATGCTTTATGTTTCTTCCTTAAGGATATGACTTCTCTCTCATCTCATTCAATTTGGATCAATGTATACCATGAAAACAATGTAAAGACTGACAAACTGCCTTCTGTGGGGGGTGGGGAGAAGGAAATAAGATTAGGGGAAAAATTGTAAAACTCAAAATAAATAAAATCTTTAAAAAAAAAAAAGAAACCTATGTTGGAAAGCCAATTCTGCCACATAATTTGTTTGTTCTTGAAGTAAGTTAAGTTCTTTTGACTTCCCTCATCTTCAAAATGAGAAGGTTGAACTAGATGATCTTAAGAGATTTTCTTGTTCTCAGAGCCTATTAACTTAGGAAGAAAGAAAATGGAACAAGATACTATATAAAATTTCTAGAACTGCTTAGCAAACTAATTCATTTCTTCCCCCCTTGAAATGCAGTCCTCAAATTCTATTCTGAAAAAAATGTCTATTTATCCTGACTATGGATTTTTTTAAAGTAAAGATATAGGGATGTAGGAAATCTGGGACACTAATACATTGTTGGTGTGGAGCTGTGAACTCATCCAACCTTTCTGGACAGCAATTTGGAATTATGCTCAAAAGACAACAAAAATGTGCAAACCCTTTGATCCAGCAATACCACTACTGGGTCTATACCCTGAAGAGATGATGAAAAAGGGTAAAAACATCACCTGTACAAAAATGTTCATAGCAACTCTATTTGTGGTGGCAAAGAAATGGAAACTGAGGGAATGTCCATCAGTTGGGGAATGGCTTAACAAACTGTGGTATATGTATGTCATGGAACACTATTGTTTTATTAGAAACCAAGAGGGATGGGAATTCAGGGAAGCCTGGAAGGATTTGCATGAACTGATGCTGAGTGAGATGGGCAAAACCAGAAGAACACTGTACACCCTTAACAGCAACATGGGAGTGATGATCAACATTAATGGACTTGCTCATACCAACAGCGCAACAATCAGGCACAATTTTGAGATATCTACAATGGAGAATGCCAGCTGTATCCTGAGAAAGAATTGTGGAGTTTGAACAAAGAGCAAAGCTTTGCATGTACCTTTAATTAAAAATTTTTTTTTTAATTTTTTAAAAAAATTATGTAATTCTGCTATATCTCATACTATATGTTTTTTCCTTTAAAGATATTATTTCTCTCTCATCACATTCAACTTAGATCAATGTATACTATGGGAATGATGTAAAGACTAACAAACTGCCTTCTCTGGGGGTGGGGGAGAGAAGCAAGATTGGGGGAAAATTGTAAAATTCAAAATAAATAAAACCTTTCTAAAATAAAAAAATAAAGTAAAGATATGGACTTAAACAATAATTTAAATTGAAGATGTATAAGAATGGTGATAATAATCAAAAGAAAGCAAATACTCAGATAAAAATCAGCTCATTAAGGACTGAGGGTTATGACTGCTTAACTACTAAATGAGCTCTTTGAAGAATATCAGAGAGCAATGCCACATGATTAGAAAAGAAATGCAAGTGTCTGCACTTTAAAAAGAAAGGGTAAATTCAATTTACAGGCAGAAAATTTTATTAAGGTCCCTAAGAAATTTTTTCTAAAATCTTTAAAATTATATAGTTGACTACCTGGCCAAGTAACAAGAGGGAAAATTGCTTACCAATAACAATACCACCAATTGCTCCAGCTTTTTGGATGTTCCGAGCCTTTTCAGCAAACATGCACTGGCCTCTTTGCATCAAAGCAATTTTCCCCATCACATCCTCAGGGTTAGTAATCTCTGAACAGCCATTGTATGGTTTACTGCTTGCAACAAATCCTCTTGTCTATTTGAAATATATAATGAATGATTAAAAATAAGATTACAACACAGAATTTTGACTCTCCAAATTACTCAGCAGCCATTACTTACAGAATCTGAGGCTTCAAGAAAAGGATTAGCAAGAACTCATTTCATTTGTATGTTCTATAAATCACATTTGTATAATTTAAGCTAATTTTTGAATTACACTATGTCATAAACCCAAACTAGAAAATACCTGGTTGATCAGGGGTGAAACAAGGGTGCCCATTATCACCACTACTATTCAATATTGTATTAGAAATGTTAGCTTCAGCAATTAGAGAAGAAAAAGAAATTGAAGGAATTAGAATTGGGAAGGAAGAGACAAAACTCTCACTCTTTGCAGATGACATGATGGTCTACCTAGAGAATCCCAAGAAATCATCCAAAAAACTACTGGAAACAATTAGCAATTTTAGCAAAATTGCAGGTTATAAAATAAACCCTCATAAATCCTCAACTTTTCTATATGTGTCTAGCAAGATACAGCAGGATGAGCTAAAAAGAGAAATCCCATTCAAAGTAACCTCAGACAATATAAAATACTTGGGAGTCTATTTGCCAAGACGGACTCAGAATCTTTTTGAAAACAATTATAAAACACTTCTCACACAAATTAAATCAGATTTAAATAACTGGGCAAATATCAACTGCTCATGGATAGGTAGAGCTAATATAATAAAAATGACAATTCTACCAAAACTCAACTGTTTAGTGACCTACCAATCAAAATTCCAAAAAATTACGTTAATGAGTTAGAAAAAATTGTAAGTAAATTCATATGGAGAAATAAAAAGTCAAGAATTTCCAGGAGCTTAATGAAAAAAAGTGCAAAAGAAGGTGACTTAGTCCTACCTGATCTAAAATTATATTATAAAGCATCAGTCATCAAAACTGTTTGGTACTGGCTAAGAAACAGAATGGTGGATCAGTGGAATAGACTAGGTGCAAAAGCAGGAGATGATTATAGTAATCTGATGTTTGATAAACCCAAAGAATCCAGCCATTGGGATAAAAACTCCCTCTTTGATAAAAAAAAAAAACTGCTGGGATAATTGGAAGTTAGTATGGAAGAAACTTAGATTAGACCAACACCTCACACCCTTTACCAAGATAAGATCCAAATGGTTACAGGACTTAGACATAAAAAACAATACTATAAGCAAATTAGAAGATCAAGGACTAGTCTACCTGTCAGATCTATGGAAAGGGGAACAGTTCATGACTAAGGAAGAGTTGGAGAAAGAACATCATCAAAAACCAATTAGATGATTTCGATTACATTAAATTATAAAGCTTTTGCACAGATAAAACCACTGTAACCAAGATCAAAAGAAATATAGTAAATTGGGAAAGAATCTTTACAACTAATGATTCTGACAAAGGACTCATTTCTAAAATAAATAGAGAACTGAGTCATATTTTTAAAACAAAAAGCCATTCCCCAATTGAAAATAGTCAAAGGATATGCAAAGGAAATTTACAGATGAGGAGATGAAGCAATTCATAGCCATATGAAAAAATGCTCTAAATCATTAATTATTAGAGAAATGCACATTTAGGCTTCTGTGAGGTACCACCTCACACCTCTCAGATTGGCCAATATGACCAGAAAGGATAATGATCATTGTTGGAAGGGATGTGGGAAATCTGGGACACTATTCCACTGTTGGTGGAGCTGTGAACTCATTCAACACTTCTGGAGAGCTATTTGGCAGTACGCCCAAAGGGCAACAAAAATATGTATACCCTTTGACCCAGCAATATCACTACTGGGTCTATATCCTGAAGGGATGATGAAAAAGGGTAAAAACATTACTTGTACAAAAATATTTATAGCAGCCCTGTTTGTGGTGGCAAAGAACTGGAAATCAAGTAAATGTCCTTCAATTGGGGAATGGCTTAGCAAACTGTGGTATATGTATGTCATGGAACACTATTGTTCTATTAGAAACCAGAAGGGACGGGATTTCAGGGAAGCCTGGAAGGATTTGCATGAACTAATGCTGAGTGAGATGAGCAGAACCACAAAAACACTGTATACCCTAACAGCAATATGGGGGTGGTGTTCAACCTTGAAGGACTCACTCATTCCATCAGTGCAACAATCGGGAACAATTTTGGGCTGTCTGCAAAGGACAGTACCATCTGTATCCAGATAAGGAGCTGAACAAAGTCTGAACAAAGTTCAAGGACTATTCCCTTTAATTTAGGAAAAAACCAGATATCTTATTGTCTGATCTTATTACAGACTTCTTGTCTCTTCTTTAAGGATATGATTTCTCTCTGATCACACTCAATTTGGATCAAGGCACAACATGGAAACAATGTAAAGACTGACAGATTGCTCTCCATGGAGGGGGGGGAGCAAAATTGGGGGGAAAATTGTAAAACTCAAATATCTTTAACAAAAATAAATTTAAAAAAAAAGAAAAAAAGAAAATATCTGGTTGTTTCAGAGTACTTATTATTCCCATGACTATATAGGTCAGATGACTATCAATTCAGCATCTAATATAGCACTCTGCACAAACTAGGGGTTTGATATATATTTGTTGGGTATAATTAATTCTGATCGCAAATGTGATTCTGGCAAACTAATTTATCCAGAAGACAACAACCAGGATAAGGACTTTAAAAGCATGTTATGAGAGAAAGGATATTTAACAGAATTTAAAATATTTAGCTTTGAAGATGAAACTAAGATTAAACAAGATAGTTTATCTTAAAACATTTAAAGGCAAGCACATGGAAAAAAGAAATTTTTTTGTTTCTCCAGTGAACAGAATACTTCAGTAGAAGTTATAGAAAAGGAAACTTTGGATTAATATAACTTCAATGTGAAATTCCATAAACTTAAATCAGTTTTCTGATATCTACAAGCATTCTATGTTCTACCAAAAACACATCAACATGTTAAAGAGAGGATAGGCTTTTTAGAAATTTCCAACCGTATTCCTCAAATTTCCAATTAGTTTTTAAGAAAACCAAAACTTCTTCCATGCATTAATACAGACTTCATATATAACATAGTCTATTTCCTATCTAATACAGCAGTCCATTCTGTGGAATCAGTTAATTTGGCATCTATTAATTTAACATTATTAATTCAACATCTACTTCAACATCTATGCCAAGACTGTGTGATATGGAAAATAGTAACTCCTTCCATTGAAGCAGAATACTAGTACAGTAGGGATAAAGTACAGGGCTGAGAGTCAAGATGCTTTGGGTTCAAATACCACTCACTGGAAGGATTTGAAGGAAGTATAGACATTAAGTAACTTGTTCAGCATCACTTTACTAGTATCACAAGTGGGATCTGAATCCAGATCATGCTTTATTTCTTTATCTCCTTCACTGTCTGTAAACAAAGCAGGCATTGTGCCCAGAGTGGCACTGAAAAACCTGTTGAATGAATGAATGAAAGCTTTTCAAAAAAGATTGGGATGATTTGTTGGCATCACGTGCTCATGAAGAACAGATGACTGTGTTTCAAAACTTTTAAAAGATTATATTATGTAACTCCTAAGAAATATTTGTTGACTGACTGCTAATGCTGTATATGCAATCAAAAGTTTACTTAAAAAACAAAACAATAACTTTTAGTCAATTATAACTTAATCAAACCTTCTGAATATTGCTATAATAGTATAGAAAATTAACTAGTATACCAAAAGTCAAAGCTAGGCATTTCAACCTTAGAACCATTACAAGGTACTTCTCCATATGATTCGTAAAAGCCAAAGACCACCACCAATAAAAAAAAAATAAAGAAAAAGAATAGCAAAGAAAGCTAAAAATCAGAAAAAGAAGTTGCATCTCCAACTAGGACATGCAAAATATTAAGTTTTTAGGTAATCAGTGACAAAAATTACTGTGATAGTATTTAAATTTTTTAAAGTTTACATATTCAGATTTAAAATTTTTTAAATAGTAATGCTCAAATTTGGGTTTGTGAACATTTAATATTTTTGTGATAAATCAAAACTATTTTTGGAGAAAAAAAAAAACAACCAAAAGCATTAGATACTTGAGAAGGTATATATAATCTACACATACCCCTGATTTGTGTTTAGATAGAACTTTGAGAAGGTATATATAATCTACACATACCCCTGATTTGTGTTTAGATAGATCCATCCCAAACTGTGCTGGTCCAGCAGTCAATACTACCCTGCCAAAAAACGGGTGGGAAACTATTTGAACAGCTCGAGGTGGTAACTGTTGTTCTTTCTGTTGCTGACTAGACAACTCAATCATCTCTTGCATGAATCGCAAACCATCTTCAGCATCAAGTGAACTTGCAGCCTAAAATGAAAATGAAACAGTTTTACAGAGACAAATTAAACAACTCTACATGCTCTACAAAACATTTTCACTTTTTGGTGTGACTGAGTCTACTAGCCTTTGATACTGAATATTATACTTCTTTCCACATACTCCAAACATATGTATAGACTCCTTAGTATTAAAAATAAAAAATACTTCTCTATTATATTACACTATGTTTTCTAAAGTTTATCGGAATTCCCCCTTTTTGCCAGTGGCTACCAACAATATCCAGACATACAGAATACTCTTCTCATTCTTTTTTTTCTAGATAATGATTTTCAGATTCTGCCTTCTTTTGCCTACTACTCCTCAGATTATTCTATGGAAGTCACCAAGAGGGAAACTTAGATGTAAAATAAAAATTTCCTAAAATTAGAGCTACTCTAAAGAAAAATGGCTTGCCATAAGGAGGGAAGGAAAATAACAACTTCCTCCTCTCTAGGTCTTCTGTTGTAGATGGAATGAACTGTTTAGGCAACAAGTGGGACCAAATGGACCCTAAAGTACCTTCCTAACTCAGATTCTATAATTCTATAACTGCATCTTTTTAAGAAAGTATCCACTGTCTTCCCTCATAATTCTTTTCTCAAAGACGAGCTGACATTCCCACAAAAACTTTTCTAAATGTATAGTTTAGTGAAACTAACATATTAATAATGTGAACAATTCAATAGCTTTCTTAAAAAAAATCCTAAGTGCAAATAATTCTTCTCTAGTACAAAATATAGCTAACTGTTAAAGTCACTTTGGTAACATATTACTAAAAAATTTTTAACTGATGAGATGAATATAATTTTACAAAATGGGTATAGCACTTAACAAGTAAAAGAAACATGCACAAAAGAATTTAATATTTCTGAAAATGCCATAGTTATATTAGCTATTTTTGTACAATGAATAAAAAGAAAAAACAACAAAAGTTAAAATGAAAAGTATAATACATGTAAAAAGGCAAGTAACAACTCTGGACCCCATTTTCCTTATTTCCTTACTTTCAAATGAAGACTCTGAACCAAGATTCTTTTTTTTTTTTTTTTAGGTTTTTGGGTTAAGTGGCTTGCCCAAGGCCACACGGCTAGGTAATTGTAAGTGTCTGAGACTGGATTTGAACTCAGGTACTCCTGACTCCAGGACCGGTGCTTTATCCACTACACCACCTAGCCGCCCCTAAGATTCTAATCCATTATATAAAATTTTATAATTTAGGGGCGGCTAGGTGGCGCAGTGGATAGAGCACCGGCCCTGGAGTCTTAAGTACCTGAGTTCAAATCTGACCTTAGACACTTAATAATTACCTAGCCATGTGGCCTGGGGCAAGCCACTTAACCCCATTTACCCTGCAAAAAAAAACCCTAAAAAAAATTCTGTAATTTAAATGCCAAATTCAAACTTTCAGGATATCTAACAGTTTTGTCTTATTTAATGCTAATAAGATAAAAAAGATACTGGAAAAAGAATCTCTAATTAACAAAGCACAGCTTACTTGAATTGCATGCTGGACCAACTGCACTCTTCCATCCTTGAGATGAATCAAACTAACTCCCATCTTTTTTAAGATTTCCAAATGCTCAGGGTTACTAGCCATGAAATCTCTGGCTCGCAATGGAGGCTTGGGTCCACTGCCAAAACTCTCCTCTCTGCTAAGAATAATAATAAACCAGGATTAGAATTACATATTAAAAGGAAATTATTTTCTAAATTTATACATAGATTGTTTAAGGCTGATATGTATTCATCTAGTCATATTCTGAATTAAAACTATTGCACATTTCACTTCAAAATTGTGAACTCCTTGAAAGCAAAGGCCTTGACTTATTAATCTCTGAATCTCAGATCCTCATATGTTTCTTGAATGCACTGATGGATTTCACAAAGCTATCTTGGATGAAGTAAAGCTAAAGTACAGTTACATACTAATAGCTCAGTCATTAATTTTTCAATTAAATGATAGTAGACAAAAACCCCCTGATGTTGCACTCCGTATATGCCTATAATAAATAAAACTTTCATATTAGAAACAAATAAAATTACTAGTTATAACTATATAATTGTATATTTCCCATCAAACCATTATCATTTTTAACCATTTTCTTAAGTCCCCTCCTAGATATGAGCATCTCCTTTAACTATTCAAATTCCATGTTCATTGTTTAAATGAAAATTTAGTCATCTTACACTCTGACAACACCTCTAGGACAGCTTTTATCCACTACATTTTTCAAGGGTTCACGAATGCTCTGGGCATACATTGGATCATTTGGGAAGAGAATCTGAGTGTTTGGACATGTCCAGTCAAAGTTACTATCATCCAGTTCTGTATATTCTGTGGTCTGTAAGAAAAATTCATGGTTAAAAAAAAAAAAGAAATTAAACATTCTCTTAACAAACAATGATCCAGCAAAATAAAACTTTGCCCAAGAAAGACAACACTCAATAAAGTACTGCAAAACAATTGGAAATAAAATAAAACTTTTACAGAAACTCAAGTACACAAAGACTATATCTAAATCAGAAAAAGAAATCTTACAGTAAAATTAAATAACCCCACTGACAGATTTCTCTTTTTGGTACAAGTATAAATAGCAATAAAACATTTGATTCAGAAAGGTAACTCACTGTGTTTTTCTTAGAGACTGTTTGATTTGTAGTAGAGAGCCAAAGAGGTAATAGATGAGCTTCTGTTGTAAAAATGTAATCTTCTATATCAAAAATAATATCTTCTTTATCAGCAAACAGTAAGTAAAGATACTTAAACATTTCAGCCAAGAAGAAAGAATCCATTCTTTAAAAAAAAAAAAATTAAAAACCTCCAAATATCTTAATAGCCAATGCAAAGTCACTTTTTTATCCACATGTAACCCAATTTAAAATTTCCAAAGGAATTTTTGAAAAGTACTAATAATCCCAGAGTGGCACCAGCACATTCTTGGCTGTAATTATTTTGTGACAAAAAGTCAGAATGAATCAGTGCAACAAAGATGAGAAAAGAGGAGTAAGACTGCTTCTCCTAGTCCAGTAAAGAGTTTAGGGCTAGGATTCAAAAACTTCTGTTCTATCATTTTTACCACAGGCTTAGCACTGGACCAAGTAACAACTACTGACTGTTTAGTCATTTTACCTTCAGTCTTAGTTTATGCATCATAAAACAGAGATAGATAAACTGACCTATGCTCATTTCCTCATGGATTATTCCTCTGCAAACCCCCCCCACACACACACACATATACACCAAAAATTTCAAATGTTAAAAATAAATGCTGGTGGGTCACCAATTCATACAATTGGGACAAAATTACAGTAAATTTCCTATGGGAATAAAATATTGCACAAAATGTCTTATTCTTGTCACACTGCAAAATTAGTTTCCTAAAGTTGTTGAACTATGTCTAAAACAGCTCAAGTGAAGATTTCTTCTATGAGTGAATTTTGGTCACGTTTTTGGCTATTTAATCTTGCAACCTGGGAGCATTACATTCTCTTTTTTTTTGACTTTAGCAAGGTAATGTGGTTAAGTGATTTGCCCAAGGTCACACAGGGAGGTAATGAAGTGTCTGAGGCTACATTTGAACTCAGGTCCTCCTGACTCCAAGGCTGGTGCTCTATCCATTACACCACCTAGCTGCCCCCTGAGTGCATTTTCACATATGAAACATCACTTAAATTTAAGTCCATTTCAGGCAAGTCATTTACTCTCTCTGGGCCTCAGTTTTTCAATTTATCGCAATTTGGGATAATATTTATTCTATCTCAGAGATGCAATAAGAACACTTGACAGACCTCAAAGTATTGCATTGTTACACACCATTACCATTTAAAATGGCCATATATGATATTCTACAAATATATTTTTTGCTGTAAAAATGGTATTCAAGGTCTAACAAAACAACAGGGACAACAAACACCACTACTTTAGCTTAGGGATAAAGTATTTAAACATAATGCTATTTATCCTGCGATAAATTCATTTCTAAGAAAAACTCCCCAAATTCAGACTATTTCTGAACACTGTTTTCTTTCTGACTGCTAAAATAATAGAACACACAGCCCTTTCTGATATTCATATTGTAAGGTTTAAATATTATTAAAATATTTCAGACTGTCTGGTCTACAAAAGAACTGTCTTTTGTCTACTATTGTAGAGCTGGTCTACAAAGTCAGCAAGAATAAATTAAATTAGCACATAAACTACAGCTTATTTACTCAAGCAAACTTTGTCAATCTGGTAAATTTATTTGAACACTAATAAATTTTTTAAGTTGAATAAACATTAACTTAAGGGAAATCCTAGGAACATTTTACCTGTCCTCATGACTTCCAGTACGAACATCTTTCATTGCAGCAAACCCACAAGGCACTCTAGCATATTTATTTAAATTTTCAATAAGTGTTTTCCCTACTTCGAGGTAGTAAGGATCTCCTGTAGCCTATTAAAAAAGACAAAAATTCATTTTTTATAAAATGCCAAAATCTATTAACCTATTGAGTAGAATCTATTTCTAGAAATAATTTATGAGTCCAGTTAACCACACAGTTTACTACACTTCTTAAATAAGCAAAACTAAATTGTTCCACTTTATAGTATGGATTTATGAACAGAATAGATGATGACATCTGCCAATAACCAGTGTTAGATAATTTCTGTATCACATTCAACCAATGAGATATTCAATAAGGATTTTGAAAATTCAACTGTCACTTTCAAATGACAAAATATATAAGTAAAAATGAGGATATGAAGAAAAAATAATTATCTTACTTTATATAAGAAGTAGGTACTTTCTGCAAATTCTGGCCTTAAGGGATGCTGAGCCCAGTGTACTCTGAAATCTGTAGTAAAAGCCTAAACAAAATTTAAAAATACATATTGGCAAAATTTAGATAAACAAAGTCACAATAAAAACAGTAAAGAAACAGCTTTGGAATAGCTTATAATACCACTGATGATACATAACATTCAGCTAAAAACATAGATACATTATGTATTAAGAGAAAAGAAACATTTCCTTTAAAAAAAAAAAACTTTTGAGGGGGCAGCTAGGTGGCACAGTGGATAGAGCACCGGCCCTTGAGTCAGGGGTACCTGAGTTCAACTCTGGCCTCAGATACTTAATAATTACCTGGCTGTGTGACCCTGGACAAGTCAATTAACCCACTGCCTTAAATAAATAAAATTTTAATTAAAAAAACTTTTGATCTTAACTGATTCTAATTTATAAAAATAAGATAAATGAGATTTGAATAAGTAGTTTTCAAATGTAAAAAAAAGTCAACAATCATACCAAAAAATTGCTCTAAATCATTAATTGGAGGAATACAAATTAAAGCAATTTAAAGAGGAAAATGACAAACATTAGAAGAATTGCTGGAAAACAGGTCCATGAGGACTCTATTGGTGGAGTTGTGAATTGGTAAAGCCAACCTAGGAAGTAAATCAGAACTATGTCCAAACTAATCTGTTCTATTAATCTATATAGACCGTTTGACCAGGCTTACATCCCCAAAGAAATAAAAGAGGAATGAACTTATGTATGTACAAAAATATCTATCTACAGCAGATCTTTTTGTAATAGTCAAAATGGGAAACTAAGGAGATATTTTTATTGGGAGATGGCTAAGTAAATTTAGTTATTTGAATATAAAAATATTATGCTATAAGAATTTATGAAATGAGTAGTTTCAGAAGAAATCTATGAAAGGATGCAAAATGAAAAGGATGTTTTGAGAATTTTCATTGGCTGTTTCCCATACCTAGGATTCTCTCCCTCCTCATCTCTACATCCTAGCATCATCCTTCGAGTCTCAGTTAAAGTCTCACTTTCTACAAAAGACTTTCCTAGTCCTTTTTATTCTTAATGTCTTGCTTCTCTCTAATCATCCTGTTTGCTCAGTCCTCCATCTCTTGCCATTAGACTGAGCTCCCTGAAAGCAAGAATTGTTATTTTCTCCCTCCTTTCTTTGTATCCTCTGCATTTAGCAGAATGACTGGCACATAACAGGCACTTATTAAATGCCTGCTAAAACACATTTTCAAACATAGTCAATGAAGGAATCTGTTTTGCTAGACAATTCACCCTTTTTTTTGAAAAATGTGATTAATGAGAGGTGGGGACAGATTAATAAAAGAAAAATATACATACAGATGGTATTCTGGAAGGGGAATTAAGAAGAATAAAGGGAAATTTATGTAATATAAAAACAAAAAATTAATAATTTTTAAAAGGGCAATTTGCCCAGAAAAAATACAAACTTTTGATCTTAAATGATTGTCTTAAAATTCTTTAACAAGGTTTATCTTTCCATAAATTCCAAGAAAAAGTTACTTAAAATCTGCTCCAGGCAGAAGCAGAGAAAATGATAAGTACAGCAAAAGTACTAGAGATAATGAAATAAACATACTTGAGAATTTACACTCTAAAAAAAATTTTTTTTAATTTTTGCAAGGCAAATGGGGTTAAAGTGGCTTGCCCAAGGCCACACAGATAGGAATTATTAAGTGTCTGAGGCCGGATTTGAACTCAGGCACTCCTGACTCCAGAACTGGTGCTCTATCCACTGTACCACCTAACCGGCCCTAAAAATTTTTTTAAAAAGATCTAAGCTTTCCCACACATAAGTGAAACACTTAAGTGCTTCAAAGAATCATTCCCAAACTGTTCAATTAAAGAGTTTTAAGTCAAAACAGTCTAAGTATAGTTGTGAAATTTTGAAATTTTACCAGAAAGCTAAAAGCTGATATTAAAAATAACTTAAGTGGTAGCATATTGAATTGGTAGGACAGTTATCACATATCTTGTTTTTTTAATCCAACTCCAAGATTTCACAGAAACAAACCGCTTGCCTGAGAAGACTGCCAAAATAAATATGTAACTTTGTGAAAAATGGATGGCTTCTCTCCTTCAACAGAATCCATCTATCAATAATGCATATATTTGTGATTGTGAAAAAAGGAAAAATACAAATTTAAAAAGAAAAAAATCATACTATAGTACCTTTATCTTCCATAAAAGAAATAACAGATTAGTTGTCATCCATGATTTTTTTACTTACCTCTGGAAGAAAATTGTGCTTTTTTATCACCTGATATAACATTTCATGAGTTTCAATAGCTGGTCTAATATCTCCTTTTAAAACCTAGAAATCATAAAATAAAAATTAACCTGGTATACATATTTCGCTACCTAAATCATCTGTGAACAGTATCAAGCAGGACCACACAAATTTTGCTCAATTTTTTAAAATGTCAATTTTAAAGCCTTTTTATAGGAAGCTCCTAAATCTATTTGCTCCCTTTAATCACTTGACTTGGTCCAGGCACAGTTATTGACCCTGTCAGAGAAAGATACCAGACTACATAGTTCATTCACCAATGATTTGTTCTAATCGGGAAGATTCCAGTAGAAATCAGCCACTAGTTGAAGGATAAATCCATCTAGAAGTCTTGAGTTTTAAAAGTGGTCAGGTTAGATCAGCTGCTTTAAAGTATGATGTTATTAACACTAAGGCCACAAGTTCCAAGTCTTATGGGAGACAGCTGGTTGTAATGCAAAACAATATATCCACACAATTAAATACTGGATATTAGAGTCAGAAGGCACAGATTTGAAACACAGCTTGCCTACTGACTGTGAATTGGGCAAGTCATTTAATCTCTTTAAATGAAAATGTTGATATAATTTCTAAGGGTCCCTTTTCAGCTCTAAATTCTATAAAACCAAATTTAATCTTTTCTGAGTCCCTCTTCCTTCCATCTTTCTTCCAATGGTACATTATTCTCTCAACACATTCATATCTAAAAAGTCTTATTCACTCCCAAAAAAAGTAATCAAATATTATCTATTCTTCCTTGAATATCTCTCATATCTGCACCCATTTTTTCTGTTCTTACTGGTAGTGTTTCAGATCAAGTCATTCACATTTGTCTCCTCAGCAGTCACAAATTCCGAAGACCCAGCAAAGAAATTTCCTAGCAACAAAGTCCTTGGCATCAAATGGTCAAATAGCAGAAACAGATATAATTTTATGAAAGAAAAGGACATGAAAGAACATGGACTCCTCTCTGCTGTATATCCAATGGACTTTCCCACTAGATTTGTAATTGAAACTTCCTCTACTCCTAGAATGTGAACTCCCCAAAGACAAGTTCATACTGGTTTATCTAGCTGTGATCCCAAGGCACAGTTCATGTAAGTAGCAAGTGCTTCCCCCAAGTGGGTTTCTTTTTTCAGTCAATCCCTTTATTCATCCACATAGTTAAAAACATCCTATTATTATCATCCATACCTAAAGCAACATATAGAAGTAATGAAACTGGCACTTAGCTTTTGACCACATTAAATTTGTTGTTTCATTTATGTTTTATTTCTATTTACTTTAGAAAATAAGAATAAAACCATTTTCAATGCTTTTTGTTTTTAGAGATAGCAAATTGATATGAATAGTATTCATTTACTTTAATGCTGTTTTTATTCATCCAATTTCTTTTTACCTGTAAACCTGGAAAGAAGGCAAGCAAAGAATCCATCCAAGTTCGAGCATTTAGCATTGGTTTGTGGATGTGTACATCAAGCAGAAGAGGTGGCTGGCTAATGTACCTCATTATGGCATCATAGTGCTAAAAAACATCAATACACATTTCATGAAATCAGCACAAGAAAAAGAAGAAACATTCCAATGAGCAATTCTAGATGAGTCAATTAAGCTCAGTGGACCTCAGGAGCTCAGATTACAGACAGACAGCTTTGGAGGCAGAGGGCCTGGTTTCAAAATGGTGGACAACAAAGTCTGCTTCTACTTAAGCTAGGCTCAGTTCTCTGGACGTCATTTTCATTATCTGTAAAATAAGGTCTAGATGGTCTCTAAGTTACTCCTACCCCAAATTTATGATTTATAAAATCTGACTTTATATTCTAAATGAGAAAAATATATAAAATTGAGTCAACTTCAGAGCTCAAAGTTTATTTTAAGCGTTTTGATGGAAATCATTCCAAAATAAAATATACCATTCTATAAGGATATCCTTCTATAATATATCCTTCTTAAAGTAAGTTTACAAATCATAAATTAACCTTTTCTTGAAACCTGAGTTTTCAATAATAAGAATATAAATTTTTGTGGCACTGAAAGAGGTATATTCTTAGGATCAAATGAAGTTCTTATATATTGGGGTCCATGGAAAAAAATAACTGATTTGCTCTGCAATCTTAAGTATTTGTAAGATTCTGAGAAGGGAACCTCCAAGTTTTACTAGGCTGATGCAAAGAAAGGTGAATTTAAGAACTACTGCTTTTGATTAATCACTCTGTACTAGATACTTCCTTTTGTACTCTTCAGTCCTCTGTCAGCCCAGAATCTGGGGTTCACTGCCCATTTTAATACTTCTACTTTCCCCTGCTCTTTCTGTCTGACCTGATTCTCTTTTTCTATCCCTCTAATTTTTTTTGTTCCTCAGTCTCTTTTTAACTAAACCTAAAATTTTTTTAGGGTCACTGAGCACTCTTAAAGAAAGACAGTGTGGGGGGGCAGAGCAAAGATGGCAACAAGAAAGGATCGTCTCTTAGGTGCTCTCAATCAAAACTTATAAACTAAGGACTCTAACTAAATTTTCGAGAGACAGAATCCACAAAGGGATGCAGTGAGGCAGTTCTCCAACCCAAGGTAACCTGGAAAAGAGCAGAAAGGCTTGGCTCCACGGGATCGGAGAGGCGGCCCACCAGAGGGGTGGGCCACCATAGCGAAGGAACTTCAGCCTCCCGAAGGCAATCCCAGGGTGCTGGGAGCCGTGGCTTACAGCAGCGAGGGCAGTTTCCTGACCTATACCTCAGGGAGCACCAGACACAACTTGGGAGGATCAGCGGGGGACCTCTGCCAGAGCGAGCACATGAAGCTCAGCCCTCAGAGCACACAGCAAGCAGCTTGGCCAAAACAGCCCAGATCCACAAACAGGAAGCAGAAGCAGGTAAGCAAGAGCCCCCAGGGCCTGTGTGCTGAGCCTGGGAAACGGGAGTGGAGGGAGACTGCCGAGCTCTGTCTTGTCCCTGGAACAGGACTCTGGGGTTCTGACCACATTCAGATCCTGATCGCAGTCTAGGCCCCCCCATAGAACAGCAGGGGCCCCCCCACCTCAGCCCTGTGGCAGAGGGGGGCGCTTATGGTCATTCACAGACCAGGAGGGAAGACAGAGATCCTTGGTGGAGTGGGGTTGTCCCAATAATACTCAAAAGCTCAGGAAGCATCCCAAGACTGGGCACAGACTGGGGAAATGAACAAACAGAGAAAAAAGAGGCATGGAGAAATATTATTGTCTATGATCCCAAGAAGGATTAATATACTCACTCTGAAGATGAGGAAGCACAAGCTCCTGCATCTAAAGACTCCAAGAAAAACAGAAATTGGGCTCAGGCTATTGACAGAGCTCAAAAAAGATTATGAAAATCAAGTGAGGGAGATAGAAGAAAAACTGGGAAAAGAAATGAGAGAGATGCAGGAAAAACATGAAAATGAAGTCAGCAGCTTAGTCAAGGAAATCCAAAAAAATGCATAGCATGATAAAAACCAGCTTAGCTCAAATGGATAAAACAGTTCAAAAAGTTATTGAGGTGGATAGAGCATTGGCCCTGGAGTCAGGAGTACCTGGGTTCAAATCTGGTCTCAGACAATAATTAATTACCTAGCTGAGTGGCCTTGGGCAAGCCAACTAACCCCATTTGCCTTGCAAAAGAAATCTAAAAAAAAAAAGTTATTGAGTAGAAGAATGCTTTAAAAAGCAGAATTGGCCAGATGGAAAAAGAGATAAGAAAGTTTTCTGAGGAAAACAAATCCTTCAGACAAAGAATGGAACTGAGGAAGGTTGCTGAAATCAGGACTCAATACTTCAAAACCAAAAGAATGAAAAATTAGAAGAAAATGTGAAACATCTCATTGAAAAAACAACTGATATGGAAAACAGATTTAGGAAAGATAATTTAAAAATTATTGGAATACCTGAAAGTCATGATCAGGAAAAGTGCCTTGACATCATTTTCAAAGAATTACTACAGGAAAATTGCCCTGATATCCTAGAAGCAGAGGGCAAAATGGAAATGGAGAGAATCCACCAATCCCCCTGAGAAAGAGATCCCAAAAAAACAACCCCTAGGAATATTATAGCCAGGTTCCAGAACTCCCAAGTCAAAGAGAAAATATTACAAGCAGTCAGAAGGACACAATTCAAATATTGTGGAGCTGCAATAAGGATCTCACAGGACTTAGCAGCAACTATATTAAAAGCTCATATGGCTTGGAATATAATATTCTGGAAGGCAAAAGAGCTTAGAATGCAACCAAAAATCAACTACCCAGCAAGGCTGAATGTCCTCTTCCAGGGAAAAAGATGGACTTTCAATGAACCAGGGGAATTTCAAATGTTCCTGTTGGAATGGCCAGAGCTGAACAGAAGAAGGTTTGATCTTCAAATACAGGACTCAGGTGAAACAGAGATTGGAAGAGAAGGGGGAAATATGAGGGAATTAATGATGATGAACTGCATGTATTCCTGCATAGAAAAATGACACTGATAATACTCATATGAACCTTCTTAGTTAATAGAGCAGGTAGAAGGAGCTTTTATAGATGAAGCACAGGAGAAAGCTGAATTTGAAGATAAAATATGGTGTAAAAATGGAATAGAAAAAAGGGAAATGTAACGGGAGAAAGAAAAAGGAGAGGGGGAATAGGCCAAGATATTTCATATAAGATTTTTCTTTATTACAATGAGCTACTGCAATGATATGGAAGGGGGGGAAGGCAAGGGGGAATGAGGGAATCTTCGCTCTCATCAGAGGTGGATAAGAGAGGAAACAGCATATATACTCAATGGGGTACAGACATCTGGAGTAAGAAGGAGAGATGGGGGTCAGGGGAAAGGGGGGGATGTGAGTGATGGACAAGAGGATGGACCATGTGGGGAGAGTGGTCAGATATAACACATTTTCTTTTTTACTTCTTGCAAGGAGCTGGGATTGGATGGCCTGTCCTGGACCATAGGGCAAGGTGGATGCTGGGTAAGGGGTGGTTTGGGGGCTTGGGGTCTCTTGACTCCAGGACCAGGGATCTGTCTGCTGCACCACTCAGCTACCCTACAGCAGAGTCAGAGTGAAAGGAGAGAGAAAATACAGTACATGGTAGTGGAGAAATATGAAAGGAGGGAGTTGCAATCAGCAATGGCAATGGTGGAAAAATATAGAAGTAACTTTTGTGATGGATTTATCATAAAAAATGTGATCCACCCACAACAGAGTTGGTGTTGTTAGAACACAGACTGAAACATTTTTTATTATTATTTGGGGGGGGGGGGGGGGTTGCAGGGCAAATAGGGCTGGGTAGGACCACACAGCTGGGTAATTGTTGGGTGTCTGAGGCCAGATTTGGACCCAGGTGCTCCTGGCTCAAGGGTCAGTGCCCTGTCTACCACCTGGCCACCCTTACTATTATTATTACTATTTTATTTTGTTTTGAGACTTTTTTTGGGGGGGTTGCAGGGCAATAGGGTTGGGGTGGCTTGCATGGGGTCACACAGCTGGGTGACTGTTGGGTGTCTCGGGCCGGATTTGGGCTCAGGTGCTCCTGGCTCCAGGGCCAGTGCTCCGTGCACTATGCCATCTGGCCATACGTACAACTGTTATTAAATTTTTTATTTTAATTTTAATTTTTCTCTCTCCCCTTAACTTTATCGCTCATGCGGGTCTATTTTTTGGGGGGAGGGGCATTATGTTTACTCTTTTTTTTAACTATTTCTTTTTATTTATTTATTTATTCATTTATTTATTTAGGTTTTTGCAAGGCAAATGGGGTTAAGTGGCTTGCCCAAGGCCACACAGCTAGGTAATTATTAAGTGTCTGAGACCAGATTTGAACCCAGGTACTCCTGACTCCAAGGCCGGTGCTTTATCCACTATGCCACCTAGCCACCCCTATGTTTACTCTTAAACAAGAATATTTTAGTAATGTATAAAAAAACACTAATTGTACAAAATAAGAATAAATAAATAAATGGGGGGAAAAACAGAAAGACAATGTGGTAGGGTAGACAAAATGTTGGGACAGTCAGGAAAGCAGAGTAGGTAGGGAGACTTGCCCTGCCTCTGACACTCTTAGCTGCCTGGTCCTGAGCAAATCACCCAATATCCCAGTGCTACAGGCAGGTACTTATATCTATGAAGTCATGAATGAACTGGAATCTACATGGGAGCTCCTTTTATTAACACAATGCCTCTGTAAATACAACTATCTCCTCCTAAAATCATATCATTTCAGTAAGGTTTTGTTGTTGTTCATTAATACAAGACTTGGGTTGTAAGGAATACAGACTTTAAAGAAAATATTTTTAGTTCAGAAAAAGACATTACCTGTAAAAAAAAAAAAAAGATTAACTACCTAACTAGCTTGCTATTAGAAACTCTGAAGAAACTCAAAATACTTTCAACTTTAAGAACTAGTATAAAAGTACACAATGCACAAAGTTTTTGAGAAATACTGTCAACAAAGTTATATTTGCCCCTACATGGAGATGTGAACAAAACTAACTCAAAGTTCTAAGAGTTAGAATGTAAAATAATACTTTAAGAGGACAAGGTTAAAGAGTTAAAGTAAAAAATGCCATTCATCTCAATACATTCCTTTCTTACAAACAAAAGGAGAGAAAAATAGTGATATTCTGATCTATCCATTTCCCCTCTTTATTAGCAATTCTGATAAAAGAGCTAAAGTTTAACAAAAGAAATTAAAACAACTGGCTAAAATTAACTTTCTGGTACACATTTCAATCATCAACAAAAAATTATCAGCAAAATCATCAGAAACAAAAATCCTAGCATCACCAAGGATAACTACCAGTTGGTTGTGTCACATTTATGTGAATAAATCAATTAATTATCTGCCAAAATTTCATGACTTTATAAAAGTCTGTCAAAAACTGACAACTGGTTTACTTTAATTAAATCTAAAAATAACACAAATTTAAAAGGTGAAAATACTTACTGTGTTAAATCTTTCCAGAAAACTGTCATCCCCAAGCAAGACATAGGCTTTTAATAAATATTCATAGTATGAATCAATTCCTGCTCCAACTCCACTGTCTATAAAAAATAAATGCAAATAAACATGTTCAAAACATCATCAGAAATTGTGCAAAATGCAAATGAGGTTACTTCAATACATTACAAAGTACAAAGAAAGACACTGGTATATTATTTATTGCTAAGCAAATAACAATAATAGATTTATCAGCAAAATAATGGACTTAGATGCAATTTGTGACTTTTTGTGGGAGAGAAAAAATATTGTGCATCAGTAACTTGTGTTTCTCTGAAAATATTTTAAAACTGAGAAATGAAAATTTTCTATTTACTGAGATTCCATGATTAAGAAAAAAGGTTTAAATTCTACATGGAACACTAAACCAAAGGACCACTAGAGGGCACCTGTGTACCTTTTAAAAGTCATGCATAAACAATGTTCTTATGGTCATTAACTTCTGAAGTCACCTATTAATTCTTCTAAAATCATCCTGATCTTGTTCTGTGCTTCTTTTGTTTAATAGGATTATCACTGTTACTAAGAGTAATACAACTTACTGGTCACTAAAACAAGATTTGAAAGCAGCATTCTTTCTACCTTTTCCCACCTTCCCTCTATTTCCATGACTTGGTCAGAAACTTTCTTTCCTGAGGTGACAATAGGAGCAGTAGGCACACCAAGAACACGAATGGCCTCTCTCCTGCCATGGGCCCTACCCTTTCCCTGCCCCTACATGAAACAGGCCCTGCAGCCACTGCCTGGGGCCTCCCAGGTAAGCAGGCCAGTGGCAGAACCAGCTCCCTTTGAGGTGCATGTCGGAGGCAGCTCTTTTAGCAACCTGTTGCTTAGGAGATACAAATTCCACTCCCCCTCCCCCTTAATTTTTGCCACTGAAAAGATTTTTTAATTGAATTTAATTGAATTTTCTACAGCATCAGACACACCATACAATACTTGGTTACCTAAATAGACAAGGACCATTCCTGTCTCTGACCTTTTACATGAGCCATTGGAGTAAAGCATGCCCCTTCCCCTCGAGACCAAACTGCCTTCCATCAAGGTCCAGTTCTGACCCCAGCCTTCCCAGTACATAAGTGTTTGCAACATTCATTAGGCTGGCTTGCCACTCCATTGAGATTTTGAGACCCCCTGAGAGCAAGATACTTTATGGATCCTTAGCATCTAAGCACACTGGGTCACAAAATGTTATGCAGGTGTCACCAGTAAAGATAGAAAACTAGCAGTCAGTAAACTCTGGTACTAAACAGAATTACTAATTTATCAAGACTGAGGTGAATTGGGATATGGACACAAGTTATAATACTTGAATGAAGTTCCAGCTATCTTGTCATTTTGCAAAGGCATTTGTTCTAGAAATGACCAAGACAATTTGGGGGGGGGGGGTGATGCTAAAACCCACAACACTGCAAAGGAAGACTTTCCATTATTTCCTAAAAGATTCTGAGGAGACAGTGAAATTGTGATGAAAAAACCTGCAATTCACATACCTTTGCGTACCCAATCTCCAGTATGAATATTAATAGTTACTCCTACTAAATTACTGCTGCGCTGTCTTTTTTCCCAGAGAAAGTCAAGGGCTTTCCGTGCATATTCCTGAAAATAAATATATAAGAAAATTATAATTTAGCAATATAGAAAACCATAGTGATATATTTATTAAAAAGAATGAAAAAGATACCATTACTAAAGCCAATTAAATGGGAATGAATGACAATAATGTAGTTTTATTTTTGTTTTTGCAAGGCAATGGGGTTAAGTGACTTGCCCAAGATCACACAGCTAAGTAAGTATTAAGTCTGAGGCTGGATTTGAACACACATCTTCCTGACTCCACAGTCAATGCTCTATCCACTACACTGCCCAGCTGCCCCAATAATGTACTTTTTAGTAGTTAGAGAGAAATGGCAGCGGCTGACAGTTCTGAAAATCTGGATTTCTAAATCAACATATACTCTTAAACAATTACCATTATTTATCCTAAAGTTCACATATAACAAAACAGGAAAAGTAGCTTCTTTTACTTTTAGGTACATATATTGTTTTTTAATCATAGCTTTAAATGCAATTAGGTGGTACAGTTGATAAGCGTACCATGCCTGGAGTCAGGAAAACTCATCTTCCAAGTTCAAATTTGGCCTCAAGATCCTTAGGAGCTGAATGAATTGGCAAATCACTTAACCCTGTTTATTTCATTTTTTCTCATCTGTAAAATGAGCTAGAGAAGAAAATGGCAAACCCTCCTAATATTTTTGTCAAGAAAACCCCAAATGGAGTCATAAAAAGTTAGAAACAACTGAAGAAACTGAAAAAAAAAATTGGTTTAAGTTTTGTGAATCACTTTATCTGTTCTCTCATGATTCTCACAATAACCCTTTGAGCTAGGCAATATAGGAATTAATATCTATTTTGGTGATTAAGAAACAGGTTGGGAGAGTTTAAAGTAACTTTCCTTTGGTCATATGACTAAAAAAGGTTGGATGTGGTAAAACACTTCTCTGTCTCTAAAATCTTTGCCCTTGTTAAATGAAAAGCGCTATAAAAAAGAAAAACACTATAACTAAATAAGCCTCTTAAAATAATTTTTCCCATTCAAAGTAAAGCAAGTCACTTTTTATAGATGGCATTTTGTGGAAAAGCAAAATTTCTTAGGTAGACAACCAAGTGTAGTTATCAGAGAGGTAACAATCTTTGAAATAACAAATGTCAGGCATCCTGGATCCTATTTATCTCAATGGAAGATAATCTAATGAACAATAATCAGCTTTCTGAGCTTTTATTTGGAAATGTCTAGACTTTTTTCTTGTTTTTATACTCACTGTAAACTAAATTAATTAATTTCATGTAACATTTTATCCCTTTACTCTGACGATTAGCCAAGAGCCCTATAGCCCCAAGAGTTTAATTTCAAGATTAAATTATGTTTCTGAACTTTAAAAAGTCAATTTGCTTCTTACTACCATTTTGTAAAATATATACTGTCAATGTTTCTTGTAGCATGTGCAAGAGGCAAAATCTTAACAAAATATGTATTAATATTTGTACAATGTTTTAAAGGTGAAGAGTACAAGTATTAGCCCCATTTAATATATGAGAAAAAAAGATGAAAGCCATGGGGGTCAGAACCACAGAACCAGGACCTGCTTCTGAATCTAGATCTCCTGTTTCATTTGAAATTCAGTACTCCTCCCATAGCACCAAACTATCTCTATCTATTTGAAGATGGAGCTCCCCAGATCACTGCTGTACTCTCATAACCTGCTTAAGCAATTAAAAAGTGTAAGTGATTAATGACAATATCAACTTTTTTGCAATGTTAAATCTTCTGGGTAAGGAGGGACAAACCTCCCTTAGAATAAACAAATTCTCTTATTGGGAGGGTTAAATTAGGCTTTCAAATCAATATTTAAAGAACAAGACTTCTTTTGTGCTTTTTAAAATTTTTGAGGAGGAATAAAAGACAATGAAGTCCAGAGAATAAAGCATAAATATTTTCTATTGACTTATATAGAAATTCCCTGCTGTCAAGGAACTATTAACTGACAGTATTATGACTACATAGCAAAGTTTAAAGCTAAAAATGTAACATAAAATACTACTTTCTCAACAAAGCACAATGTTACTTTTAATACAGCTGTATCCTGTTGTTTGGCAATATTCACTTTTCCTTAGCATTCTTCTATGTGGCAGACTTTATACAAAAATTCCACTGAATAACCAAATACAAAAACTAGACAAGGTAGCCCCCTAATTAAAAAGCTATCCAACAGAATGATGAAATTACAAAACAAAAGTTAGCTAAACCCAATACCCAAGAGATCAAAGATCTTGAACACCAAACCTCAAATATTGATGTCCCTGTAAATCGACTTAGAGCAGCAAACTCAAGGATCAAGGTGCCTGCGCACGCAGTACAGGTATCTGTTTCTGTTCCTGTTCGAGCTTCTGGTTTTCTCATGCCAAATTTTAAGTTAATCTGAACAAAATGAGAGAAAAAGCATTTTAGCAATAAGGATATACTCCAACTCCTTGACAAATGATTACTTTATTTTTCATAATGATATAAATTATGAAAATCAGATATGAAAAAAATAAATATACAATGTAATTTAATGCAAACATCTGAGACATCTCCATTGGATAATAATACTACACAAAATACTCAGGGGCAAATAATTTTAATTCCTTCTTTAGCAAAACCAAAGTTTAACTAGATTATGCATGATACATCATGAATAAAGTATCTTCAAGCACAGATATTAATGGATGAATTGCTAAAATTATTCACTACAGGCCTAGAAACTAGATGAAACTAGGTAAAATGTAAAAAAAAATTAGGTTTAAGAAACAATTTAATAAAAACTAAAAATCCTCTCCTTAGCATAGTGACCAAAATAATCTTTTACTATGATATGATAAGTGGCAGGTTGAGATTTTAAGTTAAATTATTATATTAATACTTTAATAAATAGTAAAATGACAAATTAAAGTCAACTTTCTTAGTCTGACAGCAACATTATTCTACCAGGTACCACAAGTAAAAAGAATTTCCATTTACAACAATATCTCAAAAGGATTATCTGGATACACTACAAAAATCTTTAGAAAACCAGAATCCAAATGACCATAACTCTCAATTAAAACCCAGAATTTCTGAAGCATTCTATTATTAAGAGAAAGGAATTTCAAGTTCAAATTAAGGAGAAAAAAATGCCAAACAACTTTAGGTACAGGGAAGGATCCCAGAGAGCAGTTACAAAAGATCTCTCTAATGACACCCTCAGGGTGGGCTGCCTTGACACCTTGTTTTCGGATAAGGAAAGGAACCATGCTTAAGTTGTCATCATCTTCACCCTGAGAGTCAGGAAAAGCTTCAGTCATCCATAAATGACATCCCTTTTTCTCAATTCAGAAAACCCCTCACCACAAAGACCATGGCTTACCTTCTATACCTATAAGACTACTAATAAAAATGTATAACTTACAAATAGTTTAAGAATTGCAATCACAATAGGAATTTAGAAAAAAACTTCAAGATTAATTTTTTTTTGTTTTTGTTTTTTAGGCTTTTGCAAGGCAAACGGGGTTAAGTGGCTTACCCAAGGCCACACGGCTAGGTAATTATTAAGTATCTGAGACCGGATTTGAACCCAGGTACTCCTGACTCCAGGGCTGGTGCTTTATCCACTACGCCACCTAGCCACCCCTCAAGATTAATTTTTTTAACTAATCATTAGCTAATCAATAAATTTAATTAGCAGTAATCTTCATTTCCCCAAATATTTTGGATTAACTAATTTTTTTCTTTTACTTCAATTAGTTTTATCTCCTGGCTAGGGAGCACAAATGAAAGGCTAAGACACAGTCCTTGCCCTCAGGGAGTATAATTCACACACACACACACACACAAATACATATACACACACATACTGAGACAACTAATATTAAAAAGCAACAACCAATGTGCCAAAAGCATTTTATACTTTCTAAAGCTGGAAAGAAGAGGGAGTCCTTAGCCTGGGCTGAGCAAGTAAAGCAGAAAGGTAAAAGGAGAGGACCAATTTGCATGCAAAACTATATAGATTATCAATTCATTAAAATGCTAGATACAAAACCAAATTGCATTTCTAACTCCAAGGAGTATTTCTTGTTGACTTCGGATCTAAGACTTCAGACTTATTCCCCAACTAGGCCTCCAAGAACTGAGAATGGAGGAGATTCCAACAGTAGCATCCCTTTGTTCTTGTCAAGATTTAGAAATGTAGGGAGTTTATTGCCCAATCTGACAAAAGGTTCAAGCCACAGCAGTAAGACCCCAAGTGGAAACAAACTGGAACTTGGCTCCTCTTGGCCTCAAGACACTGAGAATCATATAGGAATTAAAAGGAAGTATACTTTTTATGGAAATATACGAGTTTATATGTAATCTGAATTTTAAAAAACTAGGTTCTATTTAGCTGCATTCCAATACTTTCATAACCTATGTAAGTCATAACTGAACTTCTGATAAGCCCATATTTTATTCCAAAAGAAAGCATCTATACTATCTGGGCAGTGAAGTAAAGTGAGTAGTTAATTGGCTCTGGAGGGCCCCATCACAAAATACAGGCATGCCACTATTTATGAGCTTATCACTAACCTACATATCCCCACCCCACGGCAAAATGGTGAGACCAACCTCAACCATGCAAAAAAAATTCCCATATTACAACTTATTATGAAAAAACAAGATTTGCAAATAATGTCAAATGAAATTTCCAAATGAGACTGATTAGACAACATTCCACATTGCGGAAGTTGTATTCAATATATACTGGAGTTCTTTTTGTCCCTTCAGTTCCTTTTTTGAAAATGAGTGCTTAACACACTGGAGGCCACTAAGTCCAGAAAACATAACAACTTCTTTACTTTCGTATTAATGTTGATGGTTTCTTCTGTTCTCAAATCTTTGCCTGCTTCTCATAAACTGGCAAAAGCTAAGATGCTAGACTCCTTAAAATTCAGCAGCTTGTAGTTCCATTTGTAACAAAAACTAAAAACATTTAAAAGTAGATTCAATTAGTAGAATTATCAATAGTGTTGGAATAAATTATACTTAAATAAGATAAATTTCTCCGCAAACCAAGTACATATAAACATATATGTTCCTAATATAAGGGATATATATCCCCCACCCCCCACCCCTGGCCCTTTCCCTCAGGTCTCAGAGATGAAATTATTCCTCCTCCTTGCCAAGTCTAACTCCTTCACTTGGGTCTTGTCATTCCTTCCAGTCTTGCTCCTCTAACCAAGCTATCCCTTATATAGATCATCTTCGGTCCACCTTCCTCCCTTCTGGCTGGCTCCTCCTCCACTTCCTGTATTGAAATCTCCCTATTTCTAAAACTAAACAAAAGAAAGTATCCCTCTCTTTACTGCCAAAATTCTAGAAAGTAGTTAACTACTTAATGCCTCCCTTCCCTCCTTTGCCTCTCACTTCTCAGCTTGCACAAAGTGCCTCCTATCCCTACCACTACAATGAGACAAGATCTGTAATGACCTCCAATTGATAAATCCTAACAGTTCTACCCTTTCCTTGACCTTTCTACTGAATTTACCACTGCTAACCAACTAGCCCCTCTCCTCCTTGGCTTCTACAACATTGTTCATTTCTCATTTTCCTTTTTCTCTAATACTCAATTTTTATTCATCCTTCTGCTCCTTAAGAATAAGCACCCCCCCCCCCATTCAAATCCCAAGGAGGCTGTCATGAATTCTTTTCCCTTCTTTCTTCATTCCTTCCTTTGGCTTGATGCAGATAATTCTCAAATATTTATTTCCTTTTTTGACCTCATTTCCAGTTGTATGCTAGACATTCCTCCTCCATATTGTCTCACATGAAACTCAAAACTCAACAGGTGAATTAATCCCTTCTCCTAGCTTTCTCATTTCTGTTGATGGCACCACCATCCTTTCAGCTAAGTACTGAACCAGGGGAGTTCTTCACTTTTTACTGTCATTTACTCCTTTGGTGAAACCTATAGACCACTTCTCAGAAAGTATGTTGCCTAAATTAATAACTGAATGAAATGCTAAATTTCAGTAAGAAGCTAGTAAAAGGGAAGATGCTAATTGTTTTCCTATTCAAATTCTTTGACCTACTGAAATTTATCAGGTTAGGATCTCCAGTTAAGAACCCCCTAAGAACAAATTTTTATATCGAAAAAGTCTCCCATCTTTCTCCCCGCCCCACACACACACATGGTTTCAATTTTTCAGCTTCTCACTTCTGGTCATAGAAGACTTCATAGAAGAAGAGGGTTTGACCTGTTTCTTGAAAGACAGAATTTAGATAGGTAAAGAGAGAGGGGGGGATGGTATGAACATGGTCTAAATATGGTAAGTTATTCTTGACTTTTGCACAATCTACATTTCAAATTTTTTTACTACACAATTGCCAAGGCCTGTTGATTTTTGTTACAGAATCTCTCATATGTAAGCCACCTCCTTTTCACTTAAACTGCCACTACCCCCTCATTTAGGTCAATAGTGAAATGCCTAAGCTACTACAATAGTTCCCAACTGGTTGTCCTATCTCCAGTTTCTCCCCTCTTTGATCCATTCTTCACACCACTGCCAAGACATCTTGTTATTACACATATCACATCAGTTTATTATTTTAAAAAACTCTTCTAACACCCCCTCCCCCACTTAATAAAATATAAACTCCTTCCCTCAGGTACTCAAGGTCTTCAATAATCTGTCTCTACATCTGCACTCTAGCCACCAGTACACTAGGCAATTAGTTGTTTTCTATTATCCTTTCCTCTTGCTTCTATGTATATGCTGTAAAAATGTAATAATAAGTATGACTCCATCCCCATCAATCTCTGCCAGAGGACAAGGCCTCACACAGGTGTTATTACCTCCTAAATTAAACATTCTCTAAATTCCCTCAGGTATATAAGTGATCCCTTTCAATTACATCTCTTCAGGTCACGCTAACCACACCTATAAACTTAATCATTTCATTTTTATCTTTATTTGAGCACATTTCAGTCCCCTAAACTATAAGCTCCTTGAGAAAAAAAAAAAGAAATTTTCATCCTTGTATCTCCAGTGTCTATCCTAATGCCTTGCACAAAGTTGACACTTAATAAATTTAATTTTTTTAAAGATATTATCAAAAAAAGTCCCTCATCTTTCTCCCCACTTCTACTCCCCCCCCGTTTCAATTCTTCAACTTCCTACTTGTGATCAGAGAATATTTCATAGAAGAAACATTCAAATAACAGAATCAAAGGCCCCTTCCCAACTTTTCTGTAGTACCCGATACTACTGGCTACCCCCCTCTCAGAAATCCTCTCCTCCCTTGACTCCTTTCACGTTCTACTATTCTGGTTCTTTTCCTTTCTAATGACTCTCTTCTTTTTTCACTTTTTAACCTGGTTCTTGAAAGACAGAATTTAGATAGGTAGAGAGAGGCAGTATGAATAGTGGAACCAGAGAATAATGAGGTTAAACAAAAGGCACTTGGTAAGTAAACCAGTAAGGCTGGAGCAGAAAGCAGATAAGCCAGATTTGAGAAGTCTCTAAATATAGGATTAAGTATTTTTTTTCTGAAGATTTATGAACAGAGAAAAAACATAATGAAAAGTAATTTTTAGGAAGCTAAACTGGCATTGTTGGTATTTAGAATGAATCCAAGGAGGTAATCAAGAATGAAGTCAAAGCTGAGACATTAAATAACTACCTAATTGACTTTCAAACACAGGGAAGAAAATGATTGACATTTTATATAGCACTTTAAGGTTAGTAAAGTAGCTGATATACATGATCTTATTTAAGCCATAAAACAACCACTGAGGTTGGGTAGTCAGATATTATGATCCCCATTTTATAGATAAGGTTTAGGAAAGATTTTGAGAAGATCTGAGAGATTAAGTGATGTGTCCATAGTCACTTAGCTAGTTTTATAACCTTGTCAGAGTCAGGATTTGAACTTGAGTAATCCTTAATCCTAAAAATCCAGCACTGTACTCACTACCCCAAGAGGTAGATATTTGAGAGGCCCTAGAAAGTAAGACATATAGGACTTGATTAAATATGGGGAGGAAGGAAAGAAAAGGTTGAAGTAAAAAATGGTATTTAAGTTATAAGCTAATTGTTGAAAAGGATGGTGTTCCCAAAACTAAAAGATGAGGAAGCAATCTATTTCTCTCCATTGACTCCTTCCATTCTGCCTCAAGCAACAAAACCTTCAGTTGAACCTCCTGCCAAAGACTACTTCTCTCTGAAATGTCAAAACTCTGAAATGAGTGACCTACACTACCACAAAACTCTACCTTCCTGATCATCCACTCTTCTCCTTAAGTTTCCTCCTACATCTGTGTAGACTGAACAGCCTTCCTCAAGAGTGAGCAAGTGACCATATAATTAGATTCAAAGGCCCCTTCCCAACTTTTCTGTAGTACCTGATACACCTAGCTACACCTCCCTCTCAGAAATCCTCTCCTCACTTGACTCTTCATGTTCCACTATTCTGGTTCTTTTCTTTTCTAATGACTCTCTTCTTTTTTCACTTTTTTTTAGCACTTCTTCCAAATCCCCCAAATAAGAGATACCTGTTTCAGTGTTCTGCCCTTCTATATACTCTTCCATAAAAAGCACCCTGCATATTTATGACTTCAATTATTACCTCAATGCAGGTGAATCACATATTTCATTTCTTAGGTTCTTTTCTCTATGCTACCTTCCCTAGAAATTTGATCTACTCTCATTTATCACCTCTATGCAGATGATTCTCAAAGCTCTACCTCCAATTCTGACTCCTTTGTTAAGATCTAATGTTACATCCCTGGTAAATGGCTATTGGAGAATATTCTGGTCTGTTATATGATTTCACATGAAAGGTTTGGATGAAATTAAAACCACTTACATGTCAATTAAGTGAAAAAATTTCAATATAATTTAAAATATTAACACTCCCTCAGAACACTGTTACTACACATGAACTGGGAAGAAAACAACCAAAAAACATTCCCCATATAAGGCAGAAAAAGAAATATGTAATGACGACATTGCTCTTCAAAAACAACTTACCCTGGGATAAGGAAGGCCACTAGTGGTATTGAAAGCAGGTAAAAGTTTGTAACCCAACTGCTTGGCCATTTGGAGAAGTTCATCATTGTACCACTGCATGTGTTCACCTTTCTCCTTCAGCATGATAGCCACTGAGTGTCCACCTAAGAGACCCCTAGAATTAAATATAAGAAAGGTTATGCATATTTCACGAATATATTCTAATCATAAAATCAACAAGTTATCTCCATAAAGTTGGGAGTATTATAATAACCAACAAGAATAACCATTTAGAGAAAGGAAAAGCAAAGAACCATTTCGTTGTATAACTCACTCGTGTCACTTGCATGGCATTGCATGGCAAATAAATCACTTAAGTTTTACATTCTATAAGTCAGATCTAAGAAGGTCCCATGTAAAGCATTATAAAATTTATAAGAACTTTTTTTAAGATTCAAAAACTAAATACTCAGAAAACTTAAATTTGACAATGTTTTGTAGTCCTCAATCCTACAGCAAAGCATAAAAAAGTTAAAAATTTTACATGAAAATAAACTGACTAATGAGTTATATGAGTCTGTAACCACATCACTGAAAACTTTCATTGAAGATGACAAGACTTCAGGTCCCTGAAATAATGATTATCATCACAAAATATTTTAAAATAGACTGTTTTCTGGTTATTTCCTAAAATACCTTCAAAGAAAACATTTTATATATACATATATAAAAACATGTACATATAAAGAGCACTTAATCTGTTTAGCTAAGATGTACACTTTCAAAATTTGTTTTTAAAAGGTAAATTTTTGCCAATAGTTAGAAATCTATATGGATCTGGATAGTTTAATTTTTTTAATTATGAAATGATTTTGTGGCATTTAAAGAACAAATGTTCCTTTCTCACTAAATCAAAGTTTAGCCATACATTAAGGGTAGATGATTTATATTCACAGTGTAGGCCTTAATATTGATATACAGTGTTCCTGATAACATTTTATGATAGTGACTTAAGTGAGCTGGAAATGGCCCAAAAGACTAATGCTCAACTCAACCAACAGTGCTGTCCACACAATAAAGGTGTTAAAAAATTTTTCCTATAGCATGTAATTATGGTCACAAATCAAAGTCTTGTTGCTCCTTTTCACTTCCAACTTGAAATAGACTAAATCAAAATAAAAAAAGTTTTATCGTTTTAGCCTAATCAAGTGGCTTTTTTTCCTAAGCATAAAAAAGTTGAAAACTGTTCATTTAATGTCCTAAGTTTTTTTGGTACAAAAGTACAGCTTTACCATATAATAAATATACTTACCCAAGGACTCTGATGTTTGTTTCAAAAACTGATACAACTATGTCGTTATCCAAATTAACATCTCTTACAACTTTTCTCACAGCCTCTTCAAATTCTTTAGTTTTATTTAATACCTAAGAAAATAAATTTTTTAAAAGAATTGTAGATTAAAGCATTCAGAATAAATTATGAAAACCAGGACACATCAAAAATCCAGCAATTACAAAAACCTGTAGGCATCTGTGTGTACAGTGCATCACACCAGACACTGAACTTATGTGGATATGCTCAAATTCCTTCTAAGAACATGAGATAGTTGAGGCTGAAGTGGGATAGCATCTGATCAAGTGAAGAACAAAAACTCCTGAAGATATATTGATTTCTTTATTCTTGGGTTTTCCAGGAACATTGAAATATAATTAGAACTTGAAATTTACAATTAACAACTTTCCACTGACTGATGGATTTTCAACACTCCATTCTCAATTGTTTGCTCAATAAATGTCTTATAAAAAAAACAAATCATTCTCTTATTGTCATCAGAGAACATCTTCAAAAGATTGTCATGAACATAGATTTTTAATTCTTCAATTGAAGAAATTCTCTGGCTCCTAAATGCTGCACTGTTTGTTTTCATTACCCCTTGATAAGTTTGCCTGTGCAATATTGGGTAAGGAATTTAGGTTGGGATGAGTTCCTTTGGTTCCTCAGTGTAGACTTTGGAAAGTATTTTAGAAAGGCCTCCTAACATTTCTCTGCTCTACTTATCTGCACATTTAGATATCTTGGTCCTGATTTTCTTAAAAGTATCTTTTTCAGTATTTTATTTTTAGTTAAGTCCTGCACTTTTAATTCCTAGCAAGTCAATTTGGTATAGCAGGAAAGAACTCTGGTCGTTAATTTAGAACATGTGGATCCAAGTCCAACCTCTAGAACTTATTAGCTATGTGACCCTGGGCAAGTCACCAGTACCCCTTAACCAGCCTCAGTTTCCTCCTTTGTACTCTTTTTGGCTCACCTCACAGAGCCACCATGAGGAAAAGCACTTTGAAACACTATAAAAAAAATATTAAGTGGCATTAGTATAAATCTAATGCATCATTATAGAAATGGATGTCACTTTGAATTTCAAAAAGGTTATGCTAGAAAAGCATATTCTAGGTATAAGCTGTACATCCTACAACTTCTAAAGGACCTAGGCCCAAATGAAAGTCTTTCATATAAGGGCCTGATCATTGAGACTCATAAATTAGTGAATATTTTAACTCTCAGTAACACCTGAAAAAAATCTACCTAAAACAACCTGAAAAACAGTTAACCTGAAAAAAATAAACAAATTGCAATTTATGCTGTTAGAAAAGCACACAATGATAGCTTTGAAAATCTTGAAGTATTTAGTTTACTTTTATGAACTTTAAAGTTTTAATTTTCCTAGAAAACATTATAAAAGAGAGTGGTATCTTACAAGAAGAATAATTCCAGGGAGGGGATGAGCCAAGCAAAGGAATTCAAAGGAATACCATTTTAAAACCTGTCAACACATCTGAAGGTTGTCAGTGTCAGGCACAAGATCCTTTTGGACTTGGATGGAATAAAGACATGTCAAAATAAGTCTAATTTTGGTTTATTTTAGTATGGAGCCTTAATATTCTATTTTATCCCTTTTTTAGAACATTTGTTTTCCCAAAGCTGTCTCCTCAGATTCTAACCCTTTTAGTCCATGGTATCTTGTTTCTCAGTTCTCCTATAATATATTTTCTATAGGGCCAACACTATGGGGGGGAAAAGTGGCCTTTTCATAAGTCTATAACACCTCCACTCAAAAGAAGCATAAAATTAAAAAGAAAATGTTTTTTCCATACATAACCAAATTAGACAAGTTCATCTTTGTGACAATATACAATAATGAGCCTAGATCATAATGAAGTTTTAAAATAAAAAGGTTTATAAAAAACGGCTTTTCTTTCCCATTTCCCTCTCAGTCTATCTTCAGTCTATTCATTCATGCTTCTCCCAATGCTAATTTCAGAGTAGTAACCTTAAGCATAAATTATATTTAACAGTAAAAATTATACCATCTTAATTCCCACTGAACTCTACCAGAATCAGTTGTTTATTGAGTACATTTATTGATAAAAAAGAAAGCACCACTAGCGCTACATAATAGTAAAAGTAAAAGCTATTAGGTTGTTGTGTAGCCTTTAGGATAAATCCTTCCCAGATAGTTATCTTCCAATACTTAATATAGAAGATAGAAAAAAGATCACAAATTAAAGTTAAAGCGAATTAGAAATGTCAGTGTTTACATTCAATCAAAATGTCATAAAGCCAAATATTCCTTTAAAAATTAAACTTCAATACTGGAAAATAAACCACCACCATATGGTTAAAAGAGAGGCTTTCATTCCATTTTAGAGTCTTCATTTTAAAACTATTAAAGGAAAAGAATACTCAAAAATGGAGTTAGGGCATTTAACAACCACAAAATGGTCTACATTTTTTCTTAGAATAAAAATAATAAGATTCAAACCACAATTTTTAAATGAAATTTTTTTTAAAAATTTGAAAGATGTCTTGTTGCTTGCTATCTTAAGACTTTCCCCCTTGACACTGCTTGAAGATGACTCCTAAAGCTGGGGCTACTTGCCTTTATAACCTGATTCTCTAAAGGTCACAAAAGTTAAGAATTTAAGGGAACCTTAGAGATCATTCGGTCAAAACTTCTCCTATTACAGATGAGGAAGCTGAATCCCAATGGTAAAAATGACTAATTCAATGATATACATAAATAATTATTTATTATTCTAAAGTGCTTGCTACCACTGAGAATCAAGAAATGTGATTAGTTTCAAGAAAGGCTCAAAAATTTTGTGAATAAATTGAGCAGAACTGGAATTAAGAGTGAGGTTTGTTTGTTTTTTTTAACAGAGAACATGTATTACAGAAAGTATCCCAGGACATGGAGAAGCTATGACTTGAAGGCAGCATAAGAGAGGCAAATACAGTAGAAATAAAAATTTCACCAAATCAGAGGAAAGGTACCCAAGTGACCTATGTCTGTCCTTACCTCAGCTGCTGCCTCTACTTATCACAAGCTTATCAATTTGTGTCTTAAAACAGGGGAAAATCTGTTCCTCCCAAGACTACTGAAACAAGTCAGGGAAGAGGGATTAATACCCCTGTTGACATGTTTTATAAAACTTATCAAATAAATTAAGCATCTAAAGTCCTAATTAGATTAATAAAGTCTTAGAATTAGGCTCAAGAGAAAAAAGTAGAGGTTTAATGAGTTAAAGAAGCTTGCTAGCAATAATTTCAAATCATCCTAGAATTTTTTAAAAATCACTATGTGGACCATTATCCTCAAAAGAAAAAAAAATTATCAAATTTAAAATGATTAATCTTGAATTGAAATTTAATAATGCAGGTCTTAAAGTTTTTCCCATTTTTATATAGGGCATGAGTTTAGAAGCATAATCCAGCTATAATATTTGGTAATTTTGGCATGTGAAATTTAATCATACTACTTCCAGACATAAATCCTTTTCCATCAAAAGTTTGATCTTAGACTTTCATCTAGGAAGGGAAAGAATGGCAATAAAGTAAGAAGAAAATATTTCCAGGGAAGACAATGAATTGGAGAAAATTTTTTTTTAATTTTAAGGAAAGTTAATAAAATCAAAAGAAATATTAGACCTCTCTCAGAAGGAAAAGGAGAATTTTTAACATTCTGTAAGACACATAAGCAAAAAATTCTGTCATTTTCTCTAGCTTAAAAAAGCTAAAAGTTTCTTAATATGGTAACGAATTGTTAATAAAGTTGTATCATGTTGTCAAAATAAACACGAAAAAGTAAGAATTTGGTGAATAGAAAGCCAGGCCATCTTGACTCCACATTTCTCACTTCTGACACTAGAAAGTCACTTAACTTTTTACCGACCCAGGTAGCTCTAAGACTACAATGGGAGATGAGGAAATGTCTTCACAAGGAAGTTCCCCAATGATATTATAGGATGGGTTCAAAAGGAAAAAATAAATCTTTGAAGTAGTTTGAATGAATGGGAAAATGTGGGAAGTGCATAAATATATTAATTAAATAAGAAAGATAATTTTATCATTTTTCAATATCACTGGGAAGAGTGACTTTTGAGTAAAAGCATCTAATGCAAGGGGTTAAAATTATTTTCTTCCAGGAGGAACCAAAAAAAAAAAATCTGTCTCCTGACTATGGGAACATCATAGAGTTTAAATTAAATCATATATAAAAGGAGCTTAATATCTCTACAATAATCTGTCAGGGGACAGTATGGCTTGATGACTAAACTGCATCTTACCCAATTATGGGGACACTTTAATAAAAAATTATTTAGAAACATAGGTCCAAGCTCAATCCTGAGTGCTACTGTTTCCTGATTACTTTATCATCTCTATCTTTATAATACCTTAATACGCATATATATGAAATTTATAGAATGAAAAAAATCCAGGAAGGATCAAACCTACCACAAGAGTGTCCAAAGTATCAATCAGTGTCAGGGAAAATCTAAGAAACAAGTATAACCAGATATAGAAAATTAGAATCCTGAATGTCTTAACCATATACAGTAGACTCTCTGTTATCTGGCAATCTATCTATCAGCACTCTCTCATAACCAGTACTTTTGTAGGCACCTATCATACAATGATAACTGATACCAATAAAGATGAGCCCAAATCAATGTAAGATCATAAAAATGCTCTGAGAAAGATTCAATTCTCAGTGAAATTTAGATGATCATCTCTGTACGGGTGGCTATAAAAAACTATATTTACCAGAATATCTGATTAATTAGAACAGCCCATTTGTGATCCAATTAAATAGAAGTTTATTATATTTCACTTTTAACTAATATTTTGAGAATTTAGATTCCTATCATTTAACCAATTGTATTTGACTTATTTCAAATTGAAATTTTTTTTTCATAAATACTTTGTCCTCTATCAATTGTAGGGTGAATTTAATTCCTGATATATACAATGTCTAACTGCTCCTAATAATAAGAAATAGATCAAAAAGAGAAACAAAAGACAAATATAAAACATCTATTTACTTAACAAAAAAGCAAAGAACTCAAATTATATCAACAATTTAAGAAGTAAAAGTAAGTTCTAGGTAGTCTATTAAAATGTTAAGTTAGTATACCTATATTTCTAGAGACTTTAGCTTTACATACGTAGTAAGTTTATTCATCCTGAAATATTGTCCCAGTTTGTTTCATTCTATTGGGAAAGGTAATTTATAATGGCAAGCAAATACACTTATCACAGTTGCATACATCTTTCATGGCTTTATTTGCCAGAAAACCTTTAAAAAGATAAGAACTATCATTTTACTTTTGGAAAGCAAATGACTTAAATATAATACCAACAATAATGCTTTATGATAACAATTTTAGTTTATAACAGGCTAAGAATAAAATAATTTGATTTATTAAAGCAGTCATTTAGCAAAATGCTCGCGCTGTTTTCTATCCAGAATAACAACTAACATTTGACTTTGAATCTAGTTCAAATTCATTCTACAGTACATATGTACTGTTTTCAAGGGCTGCTACTCAAACTAACCAGTAGCCAAGAAATCTTATTTAGTTATCTCAAAAATGAGAAGAAAACATAAATACAATTGAAGCTTGAATGTTTTCCTTAAACAATGCAAGAAATAAAATATATTACATTCAAAAAATCATTTAAGTATATTTAAGCATGTCTTGCATCATCTAACATTATTGGTCTGTATCTTTCCACCAATCACAAAGATTAAACGTTTCAAAATTTACTATTCATGGGCTTCTATTCAAATTTTTTAAGATGCCAAAAGTTGTTCTGAAAATCAATCATTTTGCAAAGTTCCTGCAAGCTCCTTGGGCACAAATAAAACTTTTGGAAATACTCACTTTCCTAACGCATCATCAACATCACCCCGACTTGGTTCCTGACCTCTAACACGACCCCGGCAGGTTAAGGGCATGAGTTCATCAGCTGGGTAAGCATGTTCCTGTAAGAAAAATTAAGTTATTTAGAAAGCCAAGGCAAAGCATACAACATATAACTATTGCAACCTGTCCAATATTTAAGTACATTTAAATTATAAACAGAGTTTCTATTCCTACAATGTAAGGAATCTGAATTGGCACCTTGGGTATCAAACAGGACTATACACCCCAGTCATCCTGCCATCTATCTACTCTGCAGATGCCCAAACCTCTCTCCACCAACAATAGCACATCCACGCCAGACCATTCCCCAGTCCCTAGTGGAGTTCATTTACTCACCTCTGAACTCCTGCTCCAAGTCAAATTATCTTGGCCAGAGAACAAATTCAACTCCATAAATTCTAATCAATGCACATAAATTCAGCTACCCACTATAACTAACTGGTTTCTAGGGATATCAGACGACATTTTGCCTAAAATCTTACTAAACAACATTAACGTCACCTTGACATCCTTCCTAGCACTAGCTTCCCCATCTCCACCAGTGTCTACATCTTGTTCTAAGTTCAGAGCCATTACCATTGTTCCAAGAAAGGTCCATCAATTGACTGTTCTATGATCAACTCCTTAGGCCTGCCCTTCACTATTCCCAGAAGTGTGCTAGTCCTCCATTAGAATGCAAGTAACCAGATTGTCTCATTTTTGTATGTATACTCCCAGGTCACTGGGCATGACCCATAATAATGTCCTTTACAGGTCTTAGCAGCTTCTCCTTAGGACATGACTACAGGAGCCCAAGATCTATTTACAACAACAGGAGAAGTCCAGAACTTCCATACATAGGACCCTACAGAATGACACAGTAACCCATGTATGTGAAGACCCAGTAGGCTTTCTGACACTTGATTTAAAGGACAGCTCCTAATATTCCTAGTACAGAACATTACGACAAGAATAAAAGAAATATTAAACAATATAAAAATTAAAAATGACTTTTTTGCTGATGTTGACAAATACATGTTAGAATTCTACAAAACTAGGACAATAACATGGCTCACATTTTATACTTTGCCAACAACTACCACTTTAGACAATGCATTCAAAATGTACAAAGGTACAAGTCTACGAAGTTTCAAACTTGGGAAACAATCTTAGAACAGAGTCTAACCTCTTCCCTCACTAAAAGATGAAGAAACTAAAGCTCAGTGAAGTCACAGGAACAAAAGCTGACCACTGTAAGGGATTTCATCAGTGATCCAGCTGAAACCTTTTCTTTTAGAAAGGACACAAAAAGGTGAAATGAGCTACATAAGGTTACCCACATAGCAAGTGGAGTTTGGGATGCTAACTCAAACTTTCTGACTGTCAACCAGCATTCCTTCCATTGCACCTTGTAATAACTTGTCCGAGGGTGACCATTAAATGGCCAACCTAAAGAAACAGAATTCTACAATCTCATTTTCTAGACTAGTTGCACACCATACAAGGTGAGGCTCGACAATATTCTGCATTAAGAAACAAAGAAATACAAAAGATTTAGGAGTAGTCCCTACTCTGATAATATTCAAAGTATTTAGGAGTAGTCCCTACTCTGATAACATTCAAATACCTAAAACATATAATATCTACAGCAAAGACACTAACAACTGCCAAAAATGACCAAGGTCCTGGTCTTCTAAGTCTAGAGACCTTTCTCTATCAGGAAAACTTGATAATCCCAAAGAGTTGGTTTCATATTGCCAGCCAGCATTAGATGCAATATCTTCAAAGAAACTCAAGTATTAAGGAATAAATAGTAATCAGAGAAGGGATCTTGAGTCCTGGTTTTGTGACTTATAAGCTCATGTGACCATTAGGCAACACAACTCACTGCTGCTGCTACCCTACAGGCTAACTCCTTTCTACTTCTAAATCCTCTGCATATTAAAGCAGTAACCTCTTACTCAAAATCTCATCTGACCAAAGCCTAAACCTAGTAATTTTGTTTGGCAGAGTTGTGACTATAAAGATAAAATAACAGTACCTGCTACAAGGACTCCTCTTTACTTAGCAAACTAAAGAGCAAAGATGAGCTAAATAAAATACTAGGTAAAGATTGAGAGGAGCAAAAAGATTCAACCCCCCCCCCAAAAAAATATATATATCTGAAAAAGAAAAGAACACTTAAGTGAGACAGATGGGAATCAGATAATGTTACTATGTGAGGCCCCTAACCCCAACCTTGAGGAAAGATACTAATTATAAAGTTAAGAGATAAGGAGAGAACATAGTCCAGGCCACAGGCAGCCTGTATAAATGCAGAGGTGAAAAATCACTTGTTGATTTAATAGATTCATTTGACTAAAATATATAGTGTAAAAGAAGTACTATAAAATAAAATTGGAAAAGCAGATCTGGGCCAGATGATGGAGGGCTTTAAATGCCAGGTGAAGGTGTGACATTATCTTAGCCACAAGAGCTTATAAAGGGTAGGGAGCAGAATAGAACCTTAGCCAGACTTGTTAAGTTTATATTCACAGCAGGATCAAGGGGGTAGAGGTGAAAGACTAGGAGCAGAGAGAGCACTTGGGAAGCTTTACTATAGTCCAGAAATGAAGTGATAAGAGACAATGGTCATAAGGAAACAAAAGAGAATAGATCTAAGACATTCTCAGAGGTAAAAATTAGCATAACTTGGCAACTCACTAGATATGGAATATAAAAGAGAGAAGAAAGGAGAGAGATTCTGAACCAGGGTAATCAGGAGCAAAAAAAAATTAAAAATGGGAAAGTTTGGAATGAGGGAAGGAGTGTTAAGAGAGAAAGATGAGAAATTCAGTTTGGGACATAATGAACATGATGGTAGAGCTGTCTGCAAGGGCATTTGCAAGATACAGGACTAGAACTAAGAGAGGTTAATGAAAGACATAGAGATTTAGAATTTATCTGTTAAGAAATTATAATTGGGGGGGGGGGCGGCTAGGTGGCGTAGTAGATAAAGCACCAGCCTTGGAGTCAGGAGTACCTGGGTTCAAATCCGGTCTCAGACACTTAATAATGACCTAGCTGTGTGGCCTTGGGCAAGCCACTTAAACCCATTTGCCTTGCAAAAAAAAAAAAAACCTGAAATTATAATTGGAAGCATGACTGAGTTCCTCAAAGGAGTGCTACTGTAGAGAGAGGTAAGCAAAGAGTGACCCCAAGACAGAACTTGAGGACATAGGGAATGGAAAAAAAAAAAGAGATGAACAGTAAAAAGAATCTAAGAGTGAACAAAAAGAGAAGCAGGAAGACAACCAAGTTAGAACAGTGTCATAGAGGCCTTGTAAGGAAACTATCCAAAAGGAAATCAACAGTTTGAAACTATATAAAGAATGAGATCATGTCATTGTTGGAAGAGTTGTGAGAAATTTGGGACTATTACACTGTTGGTGGAACTGTGAACTCATCCAAACTTTCTGGAGAGCAATTTGGAACTACGCCCAAAGTGCAACAAAAATGTGCAAACCCTTTGATCCAGGTCTATACCCTGAAGAGATGATGAAAAATGGTAAAAATGGTAAAAAACATCACAAAAAATATTCATAGCAGCCCTCTTTGTGGTGGCAAAGAATTGGAAATCAAGCAAACGTCCTTCAACTGGGGAATGACTTAGCAAACTGTGGTATATGTATACCATCGAACACTATTGTTCTATTAGAAACCAGGAGGGACGGGAATTCAGGGAAGCCTGGAGGGATGTGCATGAACTGATGCTGAGTGAGATGAGCAGAACCAGAAAAATATTGTACACCTTAACAACAACATGGGGGCGATGATTAACCTTGATGGACTCACTCATTCCATCAGTGCAACAATCAGACAATTTGGGGCTGTCTGCAATGGAGAATACTATCTGTAGACAGAGAAACAACTGTGGAGTTTGAACAAAGACCAAGAACTATTACCTTTAATTTAGCCAAAAAAAAAACAAAAAAACCCTGATCTTGCTATCTCTTATACTTCATGTTTCTTCCTTAAGGATATGATTTTTCTCTCATCACATTCAATCTGGATCAACGTATACCATGGAAACAATGTAAAGACTGGCAAATTGCCTTCTGGGGGTGGGGGGATGGGAGGGAAGGAAGTAAGATTAGGGGAAAAAATGTACAACTCAAAATAAATAAAATCTTTGTAATTCAAAAAAAAAGAATGGAAATCATGAGGACTAACAAAAAGTCACTAGATTTAAAAATTAAGTTCACCTTTGAGTGAAGTACTTCATTAGAGCAGTAGGTTGACATTCAGATAGGAAGAGACTGAAGAACAATGGTCACATCTATTCAATGTTATAATTATGTAAATTATGATCACTGGCTCCAGTCCAATAGAATATGCAGTACAAATCCAAATAATAAAATTCCTTATTTGCACTAATCCATTTCTAGCTATAGAAACAGCAAGTGCAGCATTTAGCAATGAAAGGAATGAGATTGTAGGATAACAGCTAGAGATGATAGGATCGAATGAATTTGCTTTTAAGAATAAGAGACCTGAGTATATTTATAGACAATGGGAAAGAGGTCACTAGATAAGGATAGGATGAAGAAAGAGAATAGTCAATAGTTAAATTTCCTGAAGGCAATAGGAGAGTAAAATATCAAGGACATAAATAGAAGGGTAAGACTTGAAAAGAAAGGCCTCCTTATTCTCTGAGAGAAGGAAGAAAGAACAGGTAAAGATAAACACAAAAGAAGACAGATAACTTATAAATGGTTGTCTCTAAATTGTCATAAAAGAGTTAAGGTTATAGGCTGATAAGGGCAGTTAGATGGCACAGTGAACAGAGCACTGGTCTTGGAGTCAGGAGGACTGCAGTTCCAATGCAGTTTCAGACATTTACAAGTCCTGTGACCTTGAATAAGTCACTTAACCCTGACTGGCTCATATCCAGAACCACCTCCTGTCATCCTGATCCATCGGACCCAGATGACTCTAGAGGAGAAGGTGAGGCTGGTGACTTAGCACTGCACCCCCTCACTAAAATCTAATTCAGGTGCTTGTCATGGCATCATTCCCCTGATATCATGGTCTTCTTTGAGAACAATGGACAACTATTACTATTTTAATGATAGGGGCAAGGGCAAAGATAGGGGTTTAAAAGCTAGAAAATGAAGAGGAGTGAAAGGACTGAGAGAATCATTTAAGATTCAAGGAAGAATATCATGCACAGCCAATTATAGATAAATAAATAAAAGGCCTATGCTACAAAGGTAAGATTAGATAACATGAATTTATGGTGTACTCTGAAAAACAGTTTCTTATCTTCCTCCAACAGTGTTCAGCAACATGAACAGCAGAAGAGAAAGGATCCAACACTTAACTAGTTGATAAATTTAAGACTGTGAAAGAAAATAAAGCCAAAATAAGAAAGTTGGACTAGGAGAAAATCAAGGGTCTAAGAGATCTGAAGGGTATAAAGTCAGAGAGAAAATAAAGAACAGGTTTAGGAGGAGAGGTACAGTGGGGAAGGCAGAAAGACAGGAGCTGTGATCAAGGAGAGTTTCAAAATCCGCTATCTTGGAGGTAAAACAGTTTGGGTTACAGTTTGGTTTAAGTTCAGGATTTTAAAGTAAATACCAAAGTGACCAAGGATGTGAATGAAAGGTAGGACAGACTAGATAGATTATGTGCTAAGATGCTACACTCACTAGGGAAGGAAAGATAAAGAAAAAAGACAAGAAGGATCTGGACAAGTGATAAAAAGAAATGAAGTTAACTTAAAAGTGGTTCCTGAATGAAAGTGGTCTGGAGGTCTGGAAGTAGTAGCAGGATTACATCAGGGTTTCCTTCATGCTTGCCCAGGATGACAGAGGGGCATGATAGAAGGAGCCAGCACAGATGCAGGTACTAAGGGATGAGCTGTCTTCAAGGGAATGATGATACTCAGTAACAGAATTAAGATTCCTAAGCTATAAGAGACTGGACCTTATTAGTCACATGCCTGTTCCATGTTTCATGGAAAAATATAACACATTTTAAAAAGGGTTTTATTCCTATATATGTTTCACTGTTTAAAAAAGAAAACTCCTTACCTGAAATGCCTTCCCTCTGAGTATCTTATAACTTAATTTTTATGCATACAGCTGCTAAATTGTAAATGTGTAACCATGACCAAACTGCTCAGTCAACAAACATTTACCCAGTGTTCCCAGCTTCATACTAGGGACAGTGGGTAAATGTTTGTTGACAGAGCAGTTTGGTGGAGCCACAAAATTTAGAGTAAGAGACTTCCCTGCCCTAGATTCAGTTAGAATACACATAATATGATCAACTTGCTTGTCTTTTACTTATTATTTCCCATAAACCTATTAATTATGGTTGAAACATCTTTTACCTACAGTGAGCATCATTTTTCATTCCTTTAACCTTCTCAAATTTTAACTTTGTATATGACATTCAAAAGAAAAGAATGTAAAGTCAACTTTTTTTAAGGTACCAATGTCCTTTCAAAGCTGCATAAATCTTCCAATATAAGGAAAATTCAAATTCACAATCCAATTCCACAAACATTTACAAAGTAACACTATATGCTGATATATATACCGGATTAGGCTGAGGGATCTAAAGGAAAAAAAAGAAGAAATGGCTCCTGTTTTCTAGGGGCTAACATTTGAAGGGGGGGGGGGGGGATACCAAATGTATAACAGATAAGCAAATACAAAAGAAAGAAAATGGATAAAAGGAACAACCTTGTTTAATAAGAAGATATATCTAGGAAATCCAGGAATTTAAGAGTAAACCTTAGAAAACAGCAATGATAGCTCTGCTCTGTACCAGTGAAACCAGAGAATTCCTGTAAACGGAGTGTTCAAAAAGAAATATAGGGAGGGGTGGCTAGGTGGTGCAGTGGATAGAGCACCAGCCCTGGAGTCAGGAGGACCTGAATTCAAATCTAGCCTCAGACACCTAACAATTACCTAGCTGTGTGGCCTTGGGCAAGCCACTTAACCCCATTGCCTTACCAAAAAACTTTTTAAAAAAGCAGCAAAAAGAAATATAGGAAAAAGATCAGTATTATACCATAGCTAAAAGGGATGGCAACTACCCAAAGTTCTACTGGAAGCAAGTCTCTCTGATAAAAGTTGAGGAATTGGCTAATTCTTAATTTGCTTTAATGATTTCACAGAACCACAAAATTTCAAAATGGGATGGGATCCCAAAAGCCAAATGATCCAACCACAAGTGAACTAGAACAGATGACAAGTAGTCATCTAGGAGAAGTCACCATTTCCTAAGTAAGTTCCATCATTAGGAGGTTCCTCCTCACATTATGACCAAAGTTCCCTCCTTCTATAGCTTTAAATCTTGTAGATTTTACTTGAAATAATTCTTTACAATCCAATCTACTACCCTCCCCCAAAAAAGTCACAAACAAGTGACAAAAAGGCAAATATCAAATTCAAACCCTAAGATTATCCAAGTAAAGCATCAATAATTTCAAGCTATCACAATGAAATAGATAATTTCTGAATTTGCTGTTAAGAAATATTCTTTTCTTCTTATCAGGATCAGGGATAAAAGTATAATCTTTTCGAGTTAACCACACAAAGAAACCTGACTTGTTTTAATTCTCCTGCATACGTGGCAAGTAAACATCCTTATTAGGTTAAACAGTCAGTCTATTTGAAGTAATACTTCCTCCTAACCAAAGTATTCCTAAGTCTGGAAAAAAGGAAAAAGGTTATTTAATTTCACCATGATGCAATGTGGAAATAAAACTGCTGATTTTAGAGTTCTGTATAAAATTAGATAGGACACAAGCCTGATTGCAAGTAATAAATATAGGAGAGTCCCCACACTGGTTCCTAAATCTAAATCTACTAAGGGAAGGACTAGGGTTGGAACAGGATAAGAAGGTAGATAGCTCTGCTCTGTACCAGTGAAACCAGAGTAAAACCAATATTCAGGGTGGTTTTTGGTAACATATGCACCAAAAGCAACTGAAAGTCAAATAATGTTACAAATAAAGGTAGTAAATTAAAAAATGGGTTATCAAAAATGTAAAATCTATTTAACTTTTAATAACATATATTTTGAAATGCTGATACTCATGCCACTATACTATTGTAGCTTTTGTACTTTTTCCCTGCTCACAAGAACTTAAAGCATTTTAACAGCCAAATTCAAGTACAGTCTTCCAATAACTCTTCTTGGGGCAGTGGGCCTGGGCAGTGGATAGAGCCCTAGACCTGAGGTCAGGAAGACCCAAGTTCAAGTCCAGCCTGATAATTACTAGCTGTGTGACTCAGGGCAAGATACCTAACTCAGCTTTCTCATGAGCAAATACTCCAGTGTCTCTGCCAAGAAAACACTAGATGGAGTCATAGAGAGTAAGACAGGGCTGAAAATGACTAAACAACAACAGCAACTAGCTGCTAACATTTAAATATAGATTTCAAAACCGTGATTATTATATAAGGCTTTTTAAAATAAAATGAGAGGGGACAGCTGGGTGGTGCAGAGTTCTGGCCCTGGAGTCAGGAGGACCCAAGTTCAAAACCAACCTCAGACACTTAATAATTACAAACTCAATAATTATTCCCATTTAAAGATGAGGAAACCTCAGAGAAAGAGCTGGCAATGTGTGACCTTCGAAAAGTCACTTAACTCCATTGTATTGCAAAACTAAATAAATGAATGAATGAATAAGAAAAAGAGAATTCTACTAACAACTCTTAACATTTATCTTCTCCTTTTCCACTGCCAGGATTACTATATTACCTTTCGTTGATTTAAAGGAGAGACTTACTATGCTTCAATAAATCTTAATATCTCTAAAATGTGTAGATGGTGGGAAAAAAAACTTTTTTCTCACAATATAAAATAGTTCTCTTCATTTCAGCCTTCATTTTCTAAATCAAAAGATTGAAGACCAAGTTTTCATGAAAACACTGTAACAAAATTTATCACTGGGATACTTTTTGCTAAACAGGTGCAAAAGATGAAAAATGAAACTTCAATATGCTAAACCAAGAACATAAACTACAATTTAAAAAAACACACAGCCACTCCAAAAATCTAAACTGAAAGGATAGTTTGTACATTAATAAAATATATTAAGTTTCTATTCTGACTGAATAGAATGAATTTCTAGCACAGGATATTATTTCTCTTGGCAAAATCTCTTCTTTTAAATATATAACTGCCTCTCACCCCCCACCCTCACCTCCCAGAAAAAGAGAAGTCTTAAAAGTGTTGTATTACTTTTTTTTTTATGTTTTTCCAAGGCAATGGGGTTAAGTGGCTTGTCCAAGGTCATACAGCTAGGTAATTATTAAGTGTCTGGAGGCCTGATTTGAACTCAGGTCCTCCTGACTCCAGGGCCGGTGCTCTATCCACTTCGCCACCTAGCCGCCCCCTGTATTACTTTTTAGAAGGTTAACAGCTGGGGGCAGCTAGGTGGCGAAGTGGATAGAGCACCGGCCCTGGAGTCAGGAGGACCTGAGTTCAAATCAGACCTCAGACATTTAATAATTACCTAGCTGTGTGACTGTGGGCAAGTCACTCTTAACCCCATTGCCTTAAATAAAAAAAAAAATCAAATTAAAAAAAAGTTAACAGCTTAGGCTTTAGGTATGGTAGAAATTCTGTCTACAACAAAAAACCTTGGCATTAAAGTTTAACTTTATACAACCATATATAATATGTTTCAAGTCTAATGAAAAAAAAAATTTAAATCATGTCCTATGGCTGGCTGGCAAATCTAAAGTCTAGGAAAAGAAAGTCAATAACTATTCTAGAGAAAAATTTTGTTTCCATCATACCTACATACAATCCAGGTTATTTGAGTTTAAGAACTGTATGAAGCCTTTACAATGAAACCTATAAAAATTAAAATTTCCATATTCAATTTTAATGTTTTAAGTCAATAAATATAAAAAACTTCCTTAAAATGCTACTCTTAAAGAACCAATTATCACACACATATCAAAATCAGGCTGAAGAGGTTTCTGGGAACATGATTGGAGCCTGAGTCCTTCCAAATATATATTTGAAGTTGTCTGTTTTAATAGTTATGCTCAGTTGAAATCTAGTATAATATGTAAGGCAGATAACCTTAAAACAGTGCTGACCAAGACTGGTGTACTTTTTATTATTTTTATTTATTATTTATTATCATGAGTCACTTTATAAAATAAGTATCATTATCATGATATTCAATATCTTAATCATTAGAATCATTAGCTTCTAAATCAATTAGGTTTTACAAACACAAATGGTCAAACACAAATGCTATTACTTTTCCCATTTAAGGATAAGGAAACCTCAGAGAAGTTAGGTGTCTTGCCCAGAGGCCCATAACTAATCAGTATATGAGAAAGGATTTAAACCCATTCTTCCTGACTAGGAGATGATGGGCAGAAGCAATGACTTCAGAAACAGGAAGGTTTAGGTTTCTACATAATTAAAGTAGACCAGTTAGCTATTTCATATCATAATTCTAGGATTACTAGAAAAAATGTATCAGGATTTCAGTCTTGAAAATTATAGCAAAGATTATTTAATATCTGCACTGAATTTAAAAGACAAAAATCTATCTATCATTACCATGAACCCTGGTGATTACCCATGAAAGTAATTACCAAGCATGGTTCTTACTGGTTAAATATAACATTATACACCCACCTTTTTCAAATTAATTTATGGATATAATCTCTTCTAACATAGACAGAGGTCAAAGACAGTTTGAGGAAAACAACAAAATGAGGAATTTTTTTGTATAGTAAACTAACAATTAAATGTGTTATGACAGCAAAAAATAAAACTGAGAGGGGAAAAACAAGATTCCTAAAAAAATTAGCCAGCAAACTAATCCAGTAATGAGGTTCAATGGTTGCTATTAAAGTAGAGGTTCTTAAACTGCACTTCAGGAAAATTTTACCTGTTTTAATAACAATTTCAATAATAATAGATTTCCCTTTGTAATCCTAAGCATTTTGTTTTATTCATTTAAAAACATTCTGTCAAAGACATCATAACACCAAAAAAAAAAAGGTAAAATATCCCTCTAGACTATTATGAGACTATGTCTTCTTTTTTTTTAATGTTTTTGCAAGGCAAATGGGGTTAAATGGCTTGCCCAAAGCCACACAGCTAGGTAATTATTAAGTGTCTGAGACCGGATTTGAACCCAGGTACTCCTGACTCCAGGGCCGGTGCTTTAGCCACCGCATCACCTAGCCACCCCAAGACTATATCTTCTTAACAAAAACTGTTAAATACTTTGCTCTATAGGACAAACTGTTAAACTATTTAACAATGTTCAAAACTGGTACTCAGATAGGAAAAACTGAAAATTAAATGAAACAAAAAATCTTCTTTCTCAAAATCATTTTGAGTTTGGGAAGACATTGGGAAGGGGAAATGAATGGCCATTCTAGCTTGTATGAATTATAATTAGTTACTAAAATGAGGTTCTGAGGTTCTATCAGTATTTTGATTGAGATGCAATTTCCTATGTGAGAGATGTAGTTGAACTGGCTAAGGAGAGTTGTGACAAAACCAAAATATTAGGAGAGTCAGAAGCAGCTTTAAATATTATCTAATCCAATACCCTCATCTTACAGATGAGGAAATTGAGGCTTGAAGAGTTTAGTTTATCCAAGCTCACACAAGAAAACAACAAAGTCAGGCTTCAAACTCAAGCCTAATTTTTATTTTTTATTTATTTATTTAGGTTTTTGCAAGGCAAATGGGGTTAAGTGGCTTGCCCAATGCCACACAGCTAGGTAATTATTAAGTGTCTGAGACTAGATTTGAACTCAGGTACTCCTGACTCCAGGGCCAGTGCTCTATCCACTGTGCCACCTAGCTGCCCCTTCAAGCCTTATTTTTAAACTAGTGCTACAGTTTTTGTCAGCCTAGGTATCAGTCATGGATTGCTTATGATGAATATGGGGGAAATCAAAGATTTGAAGGCTCAAGAAGTTACTTTAAACTTGTTCATGGTCAAAATATGCTTCTTCCTTGCCCAACCAAACTAAACTTTTTATTATCACAGAGCAAAAGATGTTTACTGAGCACCAAATGTGTACCTTCAGAAACTTTATGATCTGGGAAGAAAGACAGGTGAAAAATATCAAAATATATTTAAATATACAATCACAAAACCTATATACAAAAGCAGATACTAGCAGATACACAATCATATTTTGGTTAATGTTTGGATGACAAAGGACCAAGAGAAGTAATTTAAAAAGTTTTCAAGTCAAAACAACTCTCTAGTGGGGGTAGTATGGCATCATACCAAATTCTTTTCCCAAAAGTGCATTTAAATATTTTTAAAGCAAATTAAGTCCCTCACAATGAAAAGGAAAACACCTAGTAAAAGTATTCCCAGGGATAAATGTGGATAAGGAAGCAGATTACCCCTACTCATTTATATTAATATTGACTTTTTTCAACCTCAAAATTTTTATAATATGGTTATACAAGTAGTTGCCACTGGGGGAAAAAAACCCACCTTTAGTCATTATTAACAAAACAAATATATTTATAAAGACAAATAAAAAGTTCCAGGCTCCACAATGATAGCAATTTAGACAGTAGTGGATTTAAAGTCTCACCAAATTAAATTTGTTATTGATGGAGAAAGGCATTTAATTTTTTAAAGTGTGTAATTGTTTTAAAGTACATTTTATGCACTTCCGAAATAGAATTTAGACAAAGTCCGATACATGAGAAGTTACAAATTATTTTTCTTTCTTAAGTCATAAAAAGATTCTCTAAAGATTGCTAAGAACACTTTACTTTGTTAGTCTATTTTAAGTTTAGTCTGTGTACATGAAAATAATAAAACTTCATTTCTTAAAATGTCTTAAAAAAGTCTTATCACTAACTCTGAATGATTTTCTTCCCAAATAGCTCATATTTACAGGATAAATGAAAAAAATTTTCACTTACCATATAATTACCATAAGCATGATCAAACATTTCCAGCACTTGATTCCTATTATAAAAAAAAAAGCACAAAATAAAGGGGAATAGGTTAAGTAACCAGTTTAACATGTATTTTATATTTCAGAAAGTTACTAGAAATTATACTGTAATCCAATAAACAAATAAAATAGAAGTTTAATTATATACAAAGACACACAAAAAAATAAGAGAGGCAGTATTCTGATACAATCAATTCACCAAACAATTCAACAAAACATTTGATGTTTCTGGGAATACATTTCTCAAAATCACAGAATGCTGATGCCAAACTCTGGTGTTCCACACAATGTGAAGAGAAGATCTAGAAGAAAATATTCCTCCTATTGACATGAAATTTGTACACATGCTTAAAATACATTTTCTTGGATTTGTCTCTTTTTTCCTTAATTTCCCCCTATTCTCCCATTTATCCCAAGGATAATATTCTATTCTCCCACATAAGCATTTGTGGATTCCATCAAAATAAATCAAAAGTCTAAACGGTTATGTGGTTCACTCCATTTGGGAAATGCTGCTCTAGTCTAAACTTTATTTTATACAGGGATGGCTTGCTCAATGTCACAAAAACTGGAGATTTTGTGAGTCTTAGTCCAATGTCTTCATAATGAATCATGCCACCTCTCCTTTCTGAAAATTTTATTCCTTTAATAAAAACTTAAAGAAATTATGCAACTTGTTTGTCACTCAGGAAGGAAAAAAACAGTAGCAGAAAAAGCATCTTTTTAGACTATCTACCTTTTTTGATTGAGGGGAAAAGAGGAAAAAATGCACTTAAAAAATTATAGGGTGCTATTTACTGCTTAATTTCAACTCTCCCATAAAATATAAGTAAATTTTAAAAGAATACAAGAATATGTTACTATTAACACTCAAGCTTCTCTCCAAATGACATTTTCTAGCAAGATGCAAGAGCGAGTCTATATGTTTGTCTGTATGTGTCTGTGCATCTCACCATTTCAAGTTATTTATTATATGATCTACTCCTAAACAGATGCTAGATCAAGTGAAAAATATTATTCTCATTTTTAAAATAAAATTCAAGTATTCAAAGTATTTGTATTTTATATTTTATCTAAAAAATTTGTCCCAGTAAGTTAGTGGCAGAATAAAGATTACCAAAAGTTGCTATATTTTAGCTACCTCATTACTATAAATAATAGTGTGTATATATATTATATATATATAGTGATAGCATATTGCTATTTTTACTAACATTAATAGGAAATAGTGTGGGTGTATATACATATACACATACACAGTATATACCATACTATTTTTCCCTCTGTAATATTCAAATTGGTGATCTCATCAGCAATCATCAGCTATCTTTATGCAGATGATTCCCAGATCTTAATATATCTAACCCTAGTTTCTCTTCTGAACTCTACTCTTCCTTTATCAACTGCTCCCTGAATATCTCAAATGGTCTAAAAAGTATCTGAAGCTCAACATCTCCAATACAGAAACCACTATCTTTTCTCCTAAACCCTCACCTCTTCTCAACTTCCCAATTACTGCTGAAGACACTGCCATCCTATCCTTCTAATCATCCAGGCTTACAACATCAAAGTCATCCTCAACTCCTCACTCTCTCAACATATCCAATCTGTTGCCAAATCTTGTTGCTTCAATACCATTACAACATTTTTTCCCGGTATCTCTTCTCTACTCACACAACCACAAGGATCTCCTTACTTCTTGCTTAGTCTATTGCAATAGCCTTCTAACTAGTTTCCCCGCCCCATTAAGTCTCTCCTCACTCTAATCCATCCTCCACTTAAGTTGTCTTGTCATCTTTTAAAATTTAACCTGACCATGTGAACCCTACCCTCTCTCCCTCAAGGAGCTTGGATGATTCCTTATTATCTTCAAGGATCAAATATAAATTCCTTTATCTGACCTTTAAAGCTCTTCATATCTTGGCCCTTCACTTGCATCCATAAATTCTACATTCTGTTAACACTACATTATTGCAATTCCTCTAACAAAATACTCTTTATCCCTGTTACCAGTCATCCCTCAAGTCTGGCAATCTCTACCCCTCCACTTGGGTCTTTTATCTTTGAAGGCTTCAAGAATCAGCTCAAATCCCACCTACTTCAAGAGGTTGTTGTTCCCAGTTCCCTCAGATGTTAAATGCTTTCTAACTACTCTGAATGGACTTTATTAATCTACCCAGCTGTTTACATGATGTTCTCCCCCATTAGAAGCTGTTGATGAAAGTATGTTGATTCTAGGACCAGACTTTTTCCCTTTCTTTGTAGTCCCATTTGCCCAGCACAGTGCCAGAACATAGTCACTTAATGCTTATGGACTAGACTTATTCCTAGAAAACATTTCTAGTTAAAATAACTACCTTCAAAGGAATACAGAATGGTTTATGAGCTGGATAGATTATTTTTCTTTGTATTCTATTGATATGAAATTAAGCTCCACTTCAAATGCTTAAGTCTTGGTGATGATAAAACCGAAAGACCAAAAAATTCTGATTTACAGATTAGGCTATAATAACCAACACAGTCATTTTTTGGTCTGTCAGCCAACAAATTTAACCTTGAGTTCATTCAAAATTAAACAAAAAAACAATTTTAATATTCATCAAGTATTCTGATACTCCTGAAAGAATACAGGAACTTCCCTTTCTCAACACAATCAACAAAAAACTGCTAGAAAATTGTCAATAAATACAACTTCCAGGAACGGTAATAAATAGTATTTGGTTGACTCAAGTTTCTATCTGAAACTAAAGATCCATCTCTTTAAAATAATGACATTCTATCACGTTGTCTAAAGAATACAAGTCAGGAGAACCAGAGTTCAAATGTGACCTCAGACACTTCATAATGACCTAGCTGTGTGGCCTTGGGCGAGCCACTTCACCCCATTGCCTTGCAAAAAAATAAAATAAAAAAGAATACAAGTGAAAGGTGACCACAAAGCAACGTCAGGATGGTGAGTACGAGTAAACTGCAGAACATACTACGGAGGAACGACATAAAGGGTTTCATGAGAAAGACAAAATGAATGGAAAGGGTGGGCAAGAGTGGGGGTGTGAATGATGGCTAAAGGGTACCTCCCAGAGAAGCTGGCGTCCCCCAGGTGGAGGATTTAGAGGAAACCACTTGGAAGCGTTACACGGGAGGAGAAGGGGTAGGACGGCCACCTCTTTTTTGGGAAGAGGTCACAGATCGACTCAAGTATCCAAGTTCATGAGCCAACGGAACAATTTTAGAACTTGCCGGGCCCTTTCTGCTATTAGAACCCAAGCCGGGAGGTGGTCCCGGAGCTCAGGGCAGAAGCGTGCCCGTGCCCGTGCCCTGCCCGAGTGCTCGGAGTTGGCGACTTCCCGAGGCCAGGAAGGCGTTAGGACCTGGCACCGGGTCTTCGGACTCCAGCCCCGCGTCTCGCCGCCTCCTGCCAAGGTCGCGCGGCGAATCCTTGGCGGAGCCGGGGCCCTGCCAGCTCCGTGGGCACCGCCGGGGGCGCGCAGGGGCTGGCACCGCCTCTGCCCGCCGCCGCTCCTCACGGCGCCGGACCTGCTGCGGCTTCCCGGGCAGCCCCCGGCCGCCCGGGTCCCCCCCAACGCCGCCGCGGCAAGCGCGCCGGGCCTTACCCGAGCCGCTGCTTCTCCTCCCTGCTCATGGGCGCGGCGCCGGCCGCCAGCACGGAGGCGGAGGACACCAGGCACAGGGCGGCCGTGGCCACCAGGCTCCATCCCGCCCGCCAGGCGGCCGGGGCCCCGCAGCCCGCGCCGCCGCCCTCGCCGCCGCCGCCGGCTCCGCTCATGGCCCGGCCGGCCGGTCCCGCGCACGCGCGGCGGCTACACCCGGCCGAAGGCACGCATCGCCGCGCGGGGCGCCGAGGGGCCGCCAAGGGCGGGTGCGCACACAGCCGCGGGCGCGCCGGCCACCGAGCGGCTTCCCGAAGCCCGCGGAGCCGCCCGCCCCGCGCCAGCGCCGCCGCCCTGCGCTCGCCGCGGCCCCGGGAAGCCCGCCCCCGGCTTTCCGGTGGCGTAGTCTAGGAAACCGCCTTCCCCAGCGCTACTTCCGGGTAGGCCCCGCGGCTCTCGGGCAGGGCCCAATGGGAGCGCGCGAGGGCCGGGGCCGGAGGCCCGCGGCTGCGCCCGGCGCCGGTGAAACGTGGACAAAAGGCGGGAGCGGGGCGGGGCTTCCCTCCTCGGCCGGACCCGATCCTCCAACCGGCGGCCCGGCGTGGCGGAAACAGCGGCGGGAGAACCACAAGTCCCAGGATGCTCCGCTTCCGCCCCCCCCGCCCCTCTCCCCCCTCCTCTGCGCCGGCCCGGCGGCGGTGGCCCGCGGTGCTCCCTGGGATATGTAGTCTGGCCGCGGGCGCACTGACAGATCGGCGGACATCCGCGGTGTCAGCCTTCCGGCTCCGTCCCCCCCCCCCCAGGGCTCCCCGACTTGCGGGCCTCGTGACTCCCAAGACTCGCTCAGGTGTCCCCGAGGACGGTGCAGGGTCAAAGAAAGTGAAAAACACCTCCTTTTGCCCCGAAGGTGTTTGCGATCTCGCCGAGCCAGCAAAACATGACACGCGGGGAAAGTTTAGCAGCCGCTTAGGAATTTTACCATAGAATAGATGTCATCCTCTAACATGAGGACATACATAATATTTTAGTTGAAATTTGAACCGTGAGCAAAAAAGCGTATTTCTGATAGGTCAGCTGCCCCAGCGCTGCCCCTCACCGGCTGTGTGACAGGTGAGCCACCTTCCCTCCCTGGGCCTCAGCTCCCCTTGGGTCCGCTTACACCCCTGCATCTGGCAATCTTTGATTCGAAGAAAAATGCAGGATTGAGCAGAGGATATTCAGGACTCATTCCGGTTCAAAAACTATATTTTATACATCTATTTTATAGTTGGATATTGCAATAGATGGAATGTGTTAGGTATATGATATTACATACGTGTGATTTTATATTTATGACTTATATGTGATGTGTGTAATGTGTAACACATATGTGGCTATATATACACATAGATATAAATATGTCTAGAGGATACATGGATAGATAGATAATGGATAGATAGATGATGGATAGATAAATGATGGATAAATAGATACATAGATGATGATAGATAGATACATAGATAGATAGATGATGGATAGATAGATGATGGATAGATAAATGATAGATACATAGATGATAGATAGATAGATAGATTCATAGATACATAGATAGATGATAGATACATAGATAAATGATGGATAGATGATGGATGGATAGATAGATTCATAGATACATAGATACATAGATAGATGATGGATAGATAAATGATGGATAAATAGATACATAGATGATAGATAGATTCATAGATACAGATACATAGATAGATGATAGATACATAGATAGATAGATGATGGATAGATAGATGATGTATGGATAGATAGATTCATAGATACATAGATACATAGATAGATGATAGATACATAGATAGATGATGGATAGATAGATAGATGATGGATGGATAGATAGATGATGGATAGATGGATAGGAAGAGAGAGAGAGAGAGAGGGGGATGGATGGATGGAAAGCAGTGGCTACTGCTTAAAATTCTTTGCCCAGCATTCAAAATGTTCCATAATTTATCACTACCTTGCCTTTTTAGTTTTTTTTCTCAAACTACTTTTCTCCACTCTCTGGCTGTCTCTGCCTCTTAAGCCTCTCCTAGGCTTTGTTATCTCTGACTCATTGCATATCCTGCTAGGATTCCTAATCTCCGGGCCTTTAATTGATCCCTTTGTCCATAGGGTCTTGCACTTTGGCCATTGAATTTGCTACCTATCCTTTAAAATCCCACTCTCGTTCTGTCTTCTCCCTAATACATACTATTTTCCAGTTTCACCCTTTGAGGAGTGTGAAGGATATCTAATGGGCAACTCCACAATCTGGAGAATGCTTGAAAAAGTGCTCATCCTTCATTATGGAGGATTCACAAGAAAATATGAATAAGCCACACTGAATGAGAAGGTAATGTTTGATTACTATCTGGAATTGGGGGGCAGAGAAAATGAGGGATGGCAGGGAAATGAGATCACAGATCCATTATAGTACAAAGACTCATATAACATAGTCATGGAATTTTAGAGTTGGCAAAGGCCTTTCTATATGTCCTTCCTATAGTACACCCTATGTCACATCTATCTTGGCACTGAAAAATATGTTTCTTTGTCAGTGTACTCTAGGTTTAAGGGGAAAACATTTTAGGGCTATTTTTATCATTATGCTAATTTATTAAATGCCTTTGATTTGAATCATATTCTATGGTAAATGAAAGTATATATTAGTAGATGATACAGAGCTAGGATTTAGAATGAATGAGAACCCATTGGGAAAATTTCCAGTCTGAGATAGTCTTTTTTGAAGGACCCAAGGAGTGAGTTGGGAGAGTTCTCCCAGGTGCCACCCTTTTGCTTATACACATTTGGTAGATTCTTTGTTGTTGTTTAGTTGTTTCCAATCCTATCAGACTCTCCTTGACTCCATTTGTGGCTTTCTTGGCAAAGATACTGGAGTAGGTTGTCATTTTCTTCAGCTCATTTTACAGATGAGGAAACTGAGACAAATAGGATGAAGTGACTTGCCCAGGTCACAAAGCTAGTAAATGTCAGAGATCAGATGTGAGCTATGGAAAATGAGTCTTCCAGATTCCAAATCCAGTGCTCTATCCGCTTCACCATCTACTTGCCCAATGGATCATTAAAGAAAGCTAATTGAATGAAATTGAGTGACAATATCTTCCTCTTATTTATTCAGATGTGACTAAAATAATTGAGATGATTACTACTCAATGTTTAGGGGCCTAGCAACTTAGATTCTCTTGGACAAAGTTAAAAATCAAGGTAGCCAAATAAATACTTCATGGTGGGGATTAACTGGGGAGATTTGACAAGGGATCAGATTTTTCCAGTGTAAAAGGTAAACTTAATAATCTGCTGCATTTTAAAAATGGAGATCAGAAAATTAGCTAGTGACTTTCAATTTTACTAAAATACAATCAACTCAATTATTTGGGGTCAAATAATCCAATTAGCGGATTAACTGTTCAATAATCCAGATTATTTTCTTTCTATCCCATCCAAATAACAAGGATCCAAGCTAACAGAACAGACCATTTAAAACTCCGTAAGAGGGAAAAGAAAAGTATTGAAGAGGATGAAAACCTGAATTTTTAAGTTGGGAAAAGTATTGTCTCATTTTGTTTCATGATTCAATCTTATTTTTAAAAATTATAAGAATATAAGAAATTATCTTTGATGCACATGATGGAAAAGGAGGAGTATGGGATTGGAGTTTTCTTTTTTCCTTTCATTAAATTTATCTCTATCAAATTCAGAAATTGATTGGGAACATTTTTCATTGTCTTTTATAAAGCTAAAAAAAGTTAAATATAGCATCTCTGAGATGAAACCCCAAACTAAAGTGGAAATGGGAAAAAAATAAGTATTTATACTTTGCATTTCGACCCATTAAGTCTAGTAAGGAAGATTCCTAGGCTTGCTGACACCAAGAAAATTTAAAATTTTAATTAAAGCTTAAATTTTAAATAAAATTAAAATTTTAATTAAATTTAAAGTTAAATTAAAAATTTAAGTATATTACCAAGTTCATGATATGCAGGAGCTATTTAAAACAAGTTTTTTTTTTTAGGGTTTTGTTTTTTTTTGCAAGGCAAATGGGGTTAAGTGCCTTGCCCAAGGCCACACAGCTAGGTAATTATTAAGTGTCTGAGACAGAATTTGAACCCAGGTACTCCTGACTCCAGGGCCAGTGCTTTATCCACTATGCCACCTAGCTGCCCCTGCATGAGCTATTTAACAGAGATGTGATGTTATTGAAAAGTGGAAATTTAAAAACTGTATATATAGAGCATTTATTAAGCCTTTACTTTATGAGAGACAATGTGCTAAGGTACTGGAGATACAAATGTAAGTAAGGCAGTCCCTGCTTACAAGAAGCTTATATTCTAATTGGGGAAGACAATATATGAAGTGGCTGAAAAAAGGTGCAGAAGGGGAGGGAGACTGTGGTATAAAGATAGTGGGAAATGTGGAGACTTAGATGGGAAAAGATAAGACTAAAGTTTTCCTATCCAAACCCAGGATGGTTCCATGTATAGAGACCAATATTTGGAATAGATTAGCATTGGGATGAACAGGGAAAGGCATAAGAAGCATTTATAAAATGTCCAGCGACCAGGTTAAAAGTTTGATTAGCACAGTCATTCAATTCAATGACTAGAGCACTAAGGTCAGGATTAAAGGACATAACCCTTCAAAGCCTACATGAGGAGAAAGGGAACAAGTATTTATTAAATGAATACTTTGAGCCAGATACTTTACAAATATCTCCACTTTACAGATGATGACACTGAGGCAGTGATTTGTCCAGGATTATATAATCAAAAAGTATTGGAGACTGGTTTTGAGCTCAGGTCTTTCTATGTCCCCACCCACCATTCTATCCACTATGTCACTTAGCACTAAACTGCCAGATTGCAAATTCAGAAGAGACTAAGAGGGAAGTGGAGGCAGATAGAAGGCTTTCTAAAGTTTAGTCAGGGGGCGGCTAGGTGGCGTAGTGGATAAAGCACAAGCCTTGGAGTCAGGAGTACCTGGGTTCAAATTTGGTCTCAGACACTTAATAATTACCTAGCTGTGTGGCCTTGGGCAAGCCACTTAACCCCATTTGCTTGCAAAAATCTAAAATAACAAAAACTAAAGTTAAGTCACAAAGAGAAGAGAGTTATAATATCCTAGCAAGCAAGAATGGTAAAATGGAATGAGGATCTTTTTAAAAAATAACAATTGAGGAGACATTGGTGAGTTTGTAGAAAGAATCACTAAATGGGAGAGACTAAAGATAAGAAAGAAGGGGCATGATAGTGGTATTAATCTGATGGAGAAATTTGAAATGTTTGACTTTGGCTTTGAAATGGAAAAGGACCTCTTCAAGAGCAGACTGGAGTAGGAAACTGCAAGGAAACTGCAACTCCCTTTGGCTGGGGAGAGGAAGGAGGGAAGGTAGGGCCAGGGAGGGTTTAAAAAAGAGATGTTCAAAACAACCACTGTGGGAAGTGGAATAGTAACTTGATTAGGGAAGAACAGCATATTTACCTTCCTGTAGCAGGGGTCTAAGATCATGTAAATTTGCAGCAGACCCAATAAGTGCAATTTCTTTACCTCTGGTCAGCAAAGGAACAAGAGGTCAATGATAAGAGTAATTCAGGTTTAATTGGACTAGGAGACAAGGAGACAAGGAGAGGAAAGTGTAGAACTGAGATTGTTCAAGATAGAGAAGGGAAGAGAGCATAGCCAGGGCAAAGTTGATGGCCTGGTAAAAGAACTGAGGGGTGCTGAGTGTGGAGGGCAGGATGAAGACTAAGAATAGAATTAGGAAGTCAGAGGACTTAGAAAAAGATAGACTGATAAAAGATTATGATTACATGGAAATCTTTCAAAGTTGTTTCTCCACACATTATTGTCATCATCAGATAAATTGTGCAACACTTGTTCATGACACAGATGACCAGTATCTGTCATCTTTATTGAATTCTTTATTTTTCATTGTTCCTTATGGTTTTTGCATCCATTTGGTTCATCTGTTTGTATGCAAGAACTTTTATCCAGGTTTTCTATCTTGAACCTTCAGTTTTTTAGCTTCTGTATTCCCTATCACTGCCCTCTTGGGCATGCTCTTAGGCTTCTCGGACTTACACTATTGTATCATTGCCCCTAAAGGGTCGAGCCATGGGAGGATAGATACTATTTTTCAACCTTCTAAAATTATGGGTTCTGGGAGTTGGTCACCTTGGCCCAATTGCTACCTTGAGTCAATTCTTCCAGGGAAAGAACTGACCGTCATTGGATTTCCCAGGTTTTTTCCCCCTTTAGCCTATGCTAAAGATAGCCTGCATCTTGTGCCTGTCTCTCCCCTTCCCACCTCATCCTTTCAATCATTATCTCTTTCCTTCCTATGGAAGGACAGTATCAGTATCTGACAACTTTTTTTGTGGAGTCATAGGAGATTTAAATTGAGTCACTGTCATAGGATGAACAAGCAGGGACCTCATAGCTGAACCATGAATCACAAGGCTCTGTATGCTTGTCCTCAGTGTGTGACCTGAAAGTGTGAGCAAGAGGACAAAGTATTTAAGTTCTCTGATATTATAGTATAAGGTTTTAACCCTGCTTAGGGGTTCTGTCTTCTTGGCTTGTGGAGTTGGTTGTAATTACTTTATAATTGAAACATAATTTCTTTTCTGAGGTTTCTGGACATTACAGTTTTAGGAAGGAAAATAGCTCTTCTGCCGCATTGATGGTCATGTCTTTAGAAGCCCTTTTTGTATCATCTTCTTCTTCCAACAGTCTTATATGACTGAAAGACATAAAATGACAATCTCCATAAAGCTGAGGTCAAAAATGATCCAAAGGAAAATGAAGACGTATATTTTTTTAAAACCCTAGACTCACAGCCTCTGAAACTTTCTCTTTTCTCTCCATCCACATCTCTAGTCTCATTGTGTCTCTGCTCCTAACTGTATGCATTCTCTAGTAGCCCTAATGAAATGATTTATAGAGTGTTGGGGGGGGGGTGAGGAAGGGAAAAGAGAGCTAGGAGGAGTAGTGATATAGTTTCTATTCATCTTTTACTGCTTTCTGCTACAGATGAAAAGGTCTTCCACAAACCCCCCTTCCCCTAGAGGGTCTATCTAGTCCTTCTTTCTGTCTCAAAGACAACTTAACCAGGGCACAAAATTATTCTGTCAATAATTTTTAAAAATTGAGAGAGATGTACAAGGACTGGACATCTGATTTCATTACTATGGAGCATTCCCAGTGAAGAAAGTCTATCAAAGCAAGTTAGCACCATGTCTGTATTAAGCATCTTAGACAGATTGAGAGGTAAGGTAACTTGCCCAATGTAACACAGCTGGTATTTGTCAGAAATAGTCTTGAAACCAATTCTTTCAGGCTTTATGGCTAGCTTTCTATCCACTATTCCACATCTAGTCCAAACCTCTCACAAGAAAATGGAGGAAATGGAGGGCCCACAGAGGCCAAAGCATTTTCTCAAGGTCACATAGCTAGTGAAAGGACCCTTAGTTTCATAATCTCCTATTTAATATTCTTGTGCATTCTCCACCACTTTGGTAGGAAGGAAAAGTTCTATTAATTTTCAGGTATCCGTGTTAATAAGAGTAAGGAGAAACCCAGCACAGAGTTCTCAAAGCTAAAAATACATTGCCTATTTCTGGAACAGACCTGATATTTCTCCCTATTCAAATATTGCTTTGAATTTCTGGCCTCTCATTAGCCACAGAAACTCCCATTTATACTCTCACACCCTCTTCCCATCCAATAAAACCATGTTTCCAAGCCTCCTTACTATCTCAGTGTTTGCAAAACCTGAAATTGGAACAAACATGTCCAAACCCTAACATCTGTAAACCCAGATGTATCCTTTCTATTGAAATAAATGCTAAAAATTAAACATTTCCTGGCTTTCTTCCTCAGGTTAAGGCATAAAGAATAGCCCATTGTTTCTATTTTTCATCCAAATGAATTGAAAGTTTTTACAAATTCTGCTCTTAGAGTTCAAGAGACAATTGTTGGAGCAGCTGGGAGGGGGGCAGGAGGGAAAGAGGAGTGGAGAGGAAGAGTGAAAAGTTACCTCATAAATGAAAAGTAGAATAAACTGCTATTATTTTCCTTATAAAACAGTCTTACTTTAGTCTCATGAAGTCCAAAAACTCTTTCATTGTATATAATTATACCCAACACAGGAAGATGTTATTTTAGACATCATTCTCTCTTCAAAGTTGGCTGGGAATTTTTCTTGGTGCATCAGTGAGGCAGTGCATCTCCCAGTAAGTGAGATGTAATTTTACTGTATTCAAAAGCCTGTGCCAAAGATGAAATTTCTTTATGGTTATATTCAGAACTAGTCCTTAGATAAAACTATGAAAAAATGAAAAACTTATCTTTTTTTTTCCATCTCTGTCACTAATCATTAAATGCTTCTTCCTCATACCCTAAAAAAGCTCTCCCTTATAAAAAAGTCAAGCAAAATGTTCATGTCTAAAAATGTTTTTTTTTCCACTTCTACTCTATCATTTCTTAGCCAAGAGGCAGGAGGCATATTTCATTAATAGTCTTCTGAAGACATGTCACTGTGTTGTTCAGTGTTCTGAAGTCTTTGAAAGCTGTTTTTAAAATGATGTTATTGAATGAAACAACCTCTGATTTCTGCTAACTTTACTGCATCTCCATATCAGATGTTCATATCAGTTCCCAAGGTTCTCTGAAACCATCCCCTTCATCATTTCTTACAGTGCAATAGTATTCCACATATCTCTACAAAATAATATATTCAAATATTCAACTGATGAACACATGTTTTATTTCCAGCTCTTCATGATAATAAAAAAATGCTTTTTTCTATAATTTTTGCATATGAATCCATTCACTGTCATTGACCTTCTTTGGGAATATGTCTGGTATTGATAAAACACCCAATTATAATCATAATTACCTTGTTTTTAACGTGGGGGCAATTTAATGTACATGTATCACTCTTCTCTGCTGCTTTAGGGAGTTTATATTAAATGAAAAGCTAAGAAGAGTACAATCACAATTACTCCAAGCCTCTTTCCCTTAATTTACATTTATATTTATCTTTAGGAACCCCTGACCTTTTTGTGGTTGAGGCACAGTTCAGGTTAACGGAAACATTTGGTTAAAAAAGCAGTGGAGTATGTTACTGTGTCCGTTAATAGATAGGCACCAGGAAGGGAAGTTGGTGGGAAAAAACAGAGCTCTTCTTAGAACTTCTTTTAGTACTTGAGAAGACCAAATGATGGCATTAGCTCTGGGATGCCTTTATGGATAATAGTCCTCTATGATCTCTCCCTTTTTTGCTACAGATCAATCCTACTTTGTTTTTTCTCTTTTTTTGTCAGATGCCCCTACGTTGCCCATTCTTCTGACTTAGCTCTTAATGTTCCTACTTCCACCTCTCAGCTGCCAGACTGTGGAAATCTTTTTATGTGATTCAGAATTAGCTCCTGAAACATATAAATTTATTAAGGTCAACCAAAATTCTTATTAACTTCACTTGGGACATCTTGTCCAACTTAAATGAAAGGTGGTATGGAGACCTGGTTCTTATTGAAATTGACTGATTAAATCAAGAATTACAAGTCCAATATAGATAATAGATGGACCCCCTATTCTTAACAAGAGAATCTCTGAGTCAAAATATATCAAAACTTATCTTCAAGGTTTCCTTATTCCTCCCTTTTGAAACTTCTTATTTTTATGAACTCAGTGAAATGCTGAATGATCTAGCTAAAATTCACTAATGGAAAAAATAAAACTCAAAAGTAGGATAGACCAAATGTAAAAGGAGATACAAAAACTCACTGATGAAAGGAATTATTTTATTATATTGGACAAGAGGATGCTAATTACTCCTTGAGATAACAAGAAACAATTTTTAAAAAAGTCAAAAGAATGAAAAGGTAGAAGAAAGTGTAAAATATTTCATCAGAAAAACAACTGACCTGGAAAATTGAGTGAAGAGAGATAAATTTAAAAATATGGGATACCTGAAAGCTATGTTCAAAGAAAAAAACCCTAGATAACCTATTTTAAGAAATTATCAAGGAAAACTGCTCTAACGTCTCAGATCCAGAGAGTAAGATAGAAATGAAAAGAATAAAAAAAATTTGAGTGAATCCATTGATCCCCTCGCCTGAGATTCCAAAATAAAAACCTCCGAGAATATTATGACCAAATTCCAGAGTTTCCTGTTCAAAGAGAGAATACTTCAAAAAGCCAGAAAGAAACAAATATAGAGCCACATTTAGATAGTTACCACATTAAAGGAGTGGAAGGCTTGGAATACGATATTCTAGAAGGCAAAGGAACCAGGATTATAACCAAGAATAACCTACCCAGAAAAAAAATGTAATTTTAAAAGGAAAGAAATGGAGATTTAATGAAATAGAGGATTTTCAAGCCATTCCTATGAAAAGACCAGAGCTGAATAGAAAATGTGACATTCAAACAGAAACCTCAAGAGAAGTATATAAGGGTAAACATGAAAGCATAAACATAGAGGTCTCAACAAATTTAAACTTTCCTATAAAGGAAGATGATATATGTAACTCTGAAGAATTTTTTTCATTATTAGAGCAGTTAAAAGAAGTTTACACAGAGAGCATAGGTTAATTATGTTGGAATGATCTCCAAATAAACTTCAGAAGTCAAAAATCAAAGGATAAGAAAGAGATGTACTAGGAGGGGGGGGGAGAGCGAAAATGAGGAATTTTTTCTCATAAAAGAGCTGTGCAAGGAAGAGCTTTAATAATGGAGGGAAAATTGAAGGGGAGGGCAATGCTTGAACCTCTCATCAGAATTGGGAGAGAGAGAGAGAGAGAGAGAGAGAGAGAGAGAGAGAGAAAATATATAATATATATATATATATTATATATTTAAATTAGTTGTATACAGAACCCACCTAATAGGGAAATAGGAGGGTAAGGAGTTAAAAGAAAAAGGACTGGGCAATAAAAGGAGGGTGGATTAAAGTAGACAATGGCTAGAAGCACAATAAAATTTTAAGGTTGTCAGGATAAAAAGGGGGAAGGGAAAGAAACAGAAAATAAAGGAAAATTTACAGTAATCATAAATGTAAATATGAATGGGATGAGCTCACCCATAAAAGAGAAGCAGAATGGAATAGAGACCAGAATCCAACAATATGTTATTTACAAGAGACACACTTGAAGAAGAAAGACACACAGTTAAAATAAAGGTGTTTAGAACTGAATCTAATGTACCTTATTTGAGCTTATAAAAAAGGCAAGTTTAGCAATCGCAATATCAGACAAAACAAAGAAAATAGACCTAATTAAAACATATAATTAGAGAAACTACATTATGCTAAAAGGTACCACAATGTGCCATAGTATCAAAAAAATTTGTAGCAAGCTTCTCTGATAAAGATCTCATTTCTCAAATATATCCTGAGTTTAGAATCAAGTCAAATTTATAAAAATAGAAGCCATTCTCCAATTGATAAATGGTCAAAGGATATAAATGGGGTTTTCAGGAGACAAGACCAAGGTTATCTATAATCAGATGAAAAAGTGCTCTAAATCATTCCTGAATAGAGAAAGACCTCAAAGGAAAAGGACTTATATATACAAAAATATAGTAGCTCTTTTTTTGTTGTGGCAAAGAATTGGAAATCGAGGGGATGCTCATTATTTGGGAAATGACTGAACAAGATGTGGAATATAGTTGTGATGGAATACTATTGTGCTGTAAAGGGAAATGTTTCAAAAAAAATAAGAATTATATGAACTGATGCAAAGTGAAGTGAAAAGAACCAGGAGGTAATTGTGCACAATAACAGAAATGTTATGGTGACCAATTGTGAAAAACTTGGCTACTCTAACCAATAAATGATCTAAGATGATTCCAAAAGATTCATGGGGGGAAAAAATGGTACCCATCTCCAGAAAGAGAATCAATGAAGTCTGGGTATAAATTGCAGTATAATTTTCTCACTTTATTTTCCTTACTTTTTTGAAATATGATTAATATGGAAATATATTTTGCATGATTTCACACATACAATTGATATATATTGCTTGCCTTCTCAGAGAGGATAGGAAGGAGTGGGAGGTAGGAAGAGAATTTGGAACTCAAAATTTAAAAAGGAAAAAAATGTTAAAAATAAATAATAAATTGAAATGAAATTTGAAATGTAATTATATCCTGTGTATAAGATTTAGAACAAGAGGCCTGAGAGGTCATCTTATCCAATCCCCCCCCCTTTTTTTTAGTAAATGAAGAAATTAAGTCCATAATGGTGAACTAACTGTGGCATCTAAGTTGAGTATAAATAAAGTGCCCGATCTGGAGTACCAGGAAGACTCACCTTTCTGAGTTTAAATCTGATCTAAGACACTTTCTAACTGGGAGACCCTGGGCAAGTTATTTCACCCTGTTTGCCTCAGTTTCCTCATTTGCAAAATGAGCCAGAGAAGGAAATGGCATACCTCACCAGTATGTTTGCCAAGAAAAACTGAACTGCTTTTTTCTGGAAATCTCACACAACTGAAAAATGGCTGAACAACAGTGTAAGTCAAGTAGTTAGCAAGAGAGTCAAGGTCAGAACTCAAATCCAATGTTTTTTTGGTTTTGTTTGATTTGGTTGTGCCTTGTTTTTAGTACATCAAGCCATCTCTCTTGTCCTGGATCCATTCTTAAAAACCTTTCATCAGGGTATAGCATAGTTTAATAAAGCAAGTTCTGTATTTATCCTCAGAATTAACAAGGAGGTTTAACCCACTTTGTGGCAGGATCTCCCTATTGATGTGAGGGTCGAGACACTTTTGGACACCTCTCATTTTTCCAGTTCATTGGTCCTTCTTAGATGATTTAGGAATTTGTGAATTAGTTAACATGAACTGTGTTTACTATGTGCCAAACACAACGTGGTATGTGATGGGAAAGCAACTAAAAGCAGAAATAGACTTTGCCCTCAAGGAGCTTACATTCTAATAGGGAAAGATCCATAAAAGGAGCTGGAAGGCAGGAAGGAGTGGTAAAGAAGTGGAGAAGCACAGTAGATAATGACCTGTTAAGATGAATAAGAGCAGCTGTGAGAAGAATGAAAGGCATCTTAGCCTGGGTCTCCTCTTTGAATTGACAGTTCTAGGATGAATGAGCTAATCAGAAGGTGAGTTCTTGGGGTGCAGAGAACTTTCTCTTCTTTTCCCCACTTAATAGCATTTTATTTTTTCAATTATATGTAAAGATAATTTTCATCATTCATTTTTATAAGATGTTGAGTTAAATTTTTCTCCTTCCCCCTTTCCCATGATAATAAGCAACCTGATAGTTTTACATGTATAATCATGTTAAATATATTTTCACATTAGCCATGTTGTGAAAGAAGTCTCAGAACAAAGGGAAAAAAAATAACAAAACAGTGATAATGGTATGCCCCCATCTGCAATCAGACTCCAGAGTCCTTTCTCTAGATATAGTTGGCATTTTCTATCATGAGTCCTTTGGAATTGTCTTGGATTATTGTATTGCTGAGAAGAGCTAACTCTGTCATGGTTGATCATTGCACAATATTGTTGGGGGGTTTTGGGGTTTTTTTTTGTTTTTAGTTTTTGCAAGGCAATGGGGTTAAGTGGCTTGCCCAAGGCCACACAGCTAGGTAATTATTATGTGTCTGAGACCGGATTTGAACCCAGGTACTCCTGACTCCAGGGCCCGTGCTCTGCACTACCTAACCGCCCCTATTGTTGTCTTTCAATGTTATCCTGGTTGTGCTCACTTCACTCAGCATCAGTTCATGATTGTAAGTCTTTCCAGGTTTTTTTCTTCCTGCTTATTGTTTCTTATAGCACAATAGTAGTATTCCATTATACACAATGGGGAACCCCACATTCAACCATTTTCCAATTGAGGGTCATCCCCTCAATTTCCAGTTGCCACCATGAAAAGAGCTAATATCAATAATTTTCTACAAATAGGTCCTTTTCCTTTTCTTTGATATCTTTGGGATACAGACCTAGTTGTTTGCATAGTTTTATAGCCATTTGAGCATAGTTTCAAATTGCTCTCCAAAATGGTTAGATCACAACTCTACCAATAATACATTATTAGTGTTTCAATTTTTCTCTCATTTCCAACATTTATCATTTTCCTTTTCTGTCATATTAACCAATCTGATACATATATATACATATATATATATATATATATATATATATATATATATGGTGATACCTCTGTATTTTAATTTGGATTTAGATTTAGAGCATTTTTTTATAATACTGTAGATAACTTTAATTTTTTCTTCTGAAAAATGGTTCCTTCATACCTCTGACCATTTATCAATTGGGGAATGACTTGTATTCTTATAAATTTGACTCAGTTCTCTATATACTTGAGTAATGAGGTCTTTATCAGCAACACTAGCTGTAAAAATTAACTAGCTTTCTGTGTCCTAATATTCCTTGCATTGGTTTTATTTGTGAAAAAAAATTAATTTAATGTAATCAAATTATCCATTTTGCATTTCATAATATTCTCAGTATCTTGTTTGGTCATGAATTCTTCCCTTTGGAGAGAACTTTCAGTGTTAGATGTATTATCAGATGCTCCTCGCAAAGATAATTACCCACAGAGGTTCACAAGGATCTACACATGAAATGTTTAATTTACAAGTTAATGGAACCAGGAACCCCTACAAAGTGATGATACCTTCTCAGTGATTATCAGTACTGACCTTGGTAATGATATAGTCAAGGATAGATAAGTTTTGTTACCCTTTGGTGCTCCCCACCATGGCTCTCTTTATGTCACTTAATTCTGGCAGTCCCTACTTTCCACAGCTCCCCGAAGCGAACAATATCAGTGTTCCTATTCGCTGCCTGCTTTTCCTCTGCTCCCAACCCTGCTGCAATCACTGATTCCAGTATTACTTATTCCAGATAATGATTCCAAAGGGACTGGAATGGAACCAGGGGCTGTGGGGAAGCTAAGTTTTTCAGTTTGTGTCTCAAATCTCTGGCCCTTCTCAGTTGCCTCCTCAGTTGCTCCAAGATCCTTTGCCACCTCCTCCAGATTTTTGAGGGATCTTAGATCACTGATTCTGAAACTTTTGAAGCAATTCTAAATGTGGAGAATTGGAAAGAATGCTTTTTGACAGAAACTGTATCTTGCCTAAGGCTTCTTAGGAGCTAAAGCACAACTTTTAGGACAACCAAAGTTTTAACACTGACAAAGAAGCAATATCCTAACACTTTCCTCCCATGCAAGTTAGACTAGTTTCTCTTTAAAGGTAATGAGAACACCCTCAAGTATTGTTTAGTTAAAGGAACTAAAGGCTCATTTAGTAATCCTTTTCTGGTTGCCACTGGCAAATCACAACGGGCAACTCAGGTAAGGAAGCTTCACTCTGGTAAACCTACTGCAGTGTCATCAGTATCAAGAAAATACTGAAAGAAGTCAACCCAGAAACTGATTCAGCAAATCCAGAACAGAATGGTGTTGTAAAATCAACTCACTACTCCTAGGTCTTCAAAATCCATTAAGGTAAGCCATCTGGTTGGAACTGGACCTCAAGTCATAGTGATCCAATTTGTTTGAAAAAGACCCATATTAGGGGCAGTTAGGTGGCACAATGGATAGAGCACTGGTCCCGGAGTCAGGAGTACCTGAGTTCAAATCCAACCTCAGACACTTAATGACCTAGCTGAGTGGCCTTGGGCAAGCCACTTAACCCCATTGCCTTGCAAAATAAATAAATAAATAAGACCCATGTTAGAAGATTATGGTTACATAATCAAGGAGGGATATTCATTTCTTATTTGGGCATGGAAGTAGTTACACACCTTGTTTATAGTTGACAATGCTTATGTAAGTCTTAGACTTGACAAGATGCTGGCTTTGTCCTCTGCTCCTATTAACATCCAGGTTAGGAGGTACAAAGTGGTCAGATGTTGCATTGCTTGCAGACATGGAGCATTATCTGATAAAAGGAAGGAGTAAACTAGGAACTTGGGAAACTGATAAGTAAACCTGGGCTATGCAAATATATTTATATGTGAATGTGACCCTGCAGCCTCCCACCACCAAGGTTATACAATAAAGATATATATCTCTCCAAGTCTCCTCAGCATTCCTTTGGTCTCTGAATAAAGAATTTAGAAAACAATGAGAATGGGATTTATTTGAAATATCCTGCTGCCCCCCCATTAGATAAGGACTTACAGATTTGTATTAGATTTACAATGGCTTAATCAAGATTTATCACATATAACATTTTGATTTGATTTACATTCACTTTTTTTTTGGCAAGGCAATGGGGTTAAATGACTTACCCAAGGTCACACAGGTAGGTAATTTAGTGTCTGGGTTTGGATTTGAATTCCGGTCCTTTCTGACTCCAGGGCTAGTGCTCTCTTCTTTGCACACCTAGCTGCCCCTTCATTGACTTTTTTTTTAGGTTTTTGCAAGGCAAATAGGGTTAAGTGGCTTGCCCAAGGCCACGCAGCTAGGTAATTATTAAGGTACTCCTGACTCCAAGGCCAGTGCTTTACCCACTATGCCACCTAGCCACCCCACCCTTCATTGACTTTTAAAAGACTCTCAACTCCAAATTGAAAAGCTCTAAAGTTACTAGAAAACCGATACCCTTCTGTGAACATAACATAGTCCACATAACATAGTTCTGTAGCAGTGAAGAACAAGGTCTTGGTTTATTCTAATACATTATATCTGTTCTTGCTTTTTTCTCATCTTGTTCCTCTTTGTCAATCAAATAAACCCTTATTAATCATTTACCTTGTGTCAGGCACAGTGTGACTCATTGGCAATACAAAGAAAGGCAAGAACAGGCCCTGCCCTTGAGGAACTCATAATCTAAAGAGCATGGTCTAGGACCATGAACTTAGTTCAGGAACTCAGTATGATCAAGGGACTCTTTTGACTGCATACTAGTGGCTTAGTCCAATTTCTCAATTCACATTATTATTTAGTGCCCAGGTTTCCCCTGAACTGGCTTTCTTCAGTATTTCCTTTCTATCTCTGCAGATATATGTGAGTAATCAGAGTTGCCCCATTATTGAGCAGTTGGAAAACACAGCTTTTCCTCCCTCCCTCCCTTCTTCCTTCCTTCCAATAGCATTTGTTTCTATTTTGGCCAAAAATCCTGAGGGTCTTCCCCTTCCAGATTTATTTTCTTTTTGTCTATGCAAAAGAGGCCATTCTTTGTTTGATGTCTTTCTTACCTGTCTTGATCAAAGAATGGGTATTGCCTCAGTCAAATTGAGACCTATTAAAAGAGCTTAGATTAAAAAGGTCAAGATCCCCCCCTATATCCAGGGTCATCTCTAGTCAACCTGATTCATATCTGGTCACTGGACTCAGATGGTTCCAGAAGAGAAAGTGAGGCTGGTGATTTGGACAGCACCGTCTTCCCCCACCACCACTTTAAATCCAATTCATTTTGCATATCATGGCATCACCTCCCTGATGTCATCATACTCCTAGAAAATGAAAGTCAAACAATAACATTCATTACTAAAGGTTTTAATACTATGAAGGAAGACTTTGGTAGCCCAAAGAAAACTACTTTTCAATCTTATTTCCCAAGGGATATATGGTCTCCCTTGAATTGATATGAATGACTATCTTAACAAGTGTGCAATTCTTTTTTAACAGTTGATAAATATCCTCTTTTGTTGTAAAACATACACATTTCCCATGAACAAACTACTCAATAACAAGTACATGTCTTCTTGGCTACCAAACTATATAGAGAGTTGCTAGGTGACTTAGATGAACTGGAGTCACCTAGCAACTCTCTATATAGACTCCAGGGTCAGTGCTCCACCTAGCCGCCCCAGTGTAAAACCTTTTAAAGAGATCTACTAATACAAATTATATCTTCCTTTATAGAATTTGCATCCTTTGTACAACATTTTGGAGATGCAGCTAAAGCTTTCTGCAGAGTAAAAATTCTGTTTAATCTCATCTCAATCAGAACATTTATATCAATTAAAACTTTATTGTACTGCTAGAAGATTAAATCACATTTGTTTCAGTGCTTCAACAGGACCATGATGTCTACCTGTAGACAATGTACTTCTTGGATTCTAACCCTCTATATAGTTTAGTAGCTCCCATTTTTGTTTGAGTTTGACACCATGTCTTCAAGAGCTCTTTAGAGAATGTAAGTGGTCATACAACTATTAAATCAATAACAGGATTTGAACTCAGGTCTTCCTAGTCCATATTGCATTCTACTATATTACACTATCCCTACTGTTGGAAATCTAACTTCGAATCAATTCGCATAGTTTTTGATACTGCCAGTCACTTCCCTCATATGACTGAGGAGTCTGTCCAAGAGAGAGCACTATGTCAGATTTGCAGGGAGCAGTCCCAGTGGAAGCAAGACAATGACATTGTTATTTATCTTACAGAAGACAATGAGTTATCATTCATTTTTTATCAAGCATTTTTTATTTAATGCTTTAAGGTTTGCAAACTGCTTTACAAATATCTCATTTAATTCCCCCAACAAGACTGGGAAATGGTAGTATTGTTATATCACCATTTTATAGATAAGGAAACTGAGGCAGACTATGGTTAAGCAACTTGTCTAGGATCACACATCTAGTAAGAGGTTGAGACTGGATTTGAATTTAGGTCTTCCTGACTCCAGGTCCACTACTCTATTCACTGTGCCATCTAACTGCCTCCTAACTGATGAATGTCTCATTTATTTCATACTCATAAGTCTCTCTTACAATATTTTACTATGCATAAACTATGAGGAGGGCAGCTAAGCAATGAAGTGGATAGAGCAGCCCTAGAGTCAAAAAAGACTCATCTTTCAGAGTTCAAATCTAATCTCAGTCACTTACTTAGCTGTGTGATCCTCTCACTTAAACATGTTTGCCTCAGTTTCCTCATCTGTAAATGACTTAGAGAAGGAAATGGAAAACTACTTCAGTATCTTTGACAAGAAAACCCCAATGGGGTCATGAAAAGGCAGACACAACTAAAACCAACTGAACAACAAACTATGATGAAAAAATTTTAAAGCAAAAAAACAAGTCCCTAGAAAAGCCATTCACAATCTAACATTTCTAACACAATTCAGTTTAACATTTCTAGGATAGGATAGGTCCTACTTAATAATAAAAAAAAAGTTCAGCTCATTTTTCTCAATATACCCCACCCACTTCTCACTGTCAAACCATGTCCTTCTCTGCCTTTAAACCTTGCTCAGAATAACAGTTCATGTTTACAGGGGGTACTGAGGTCTGCAGAGTCCTTTCTAACATTGTTCCTAGGAGGAAGGGGATGTGTTATTATATTCATTTTTCCAGATAAGGAAAGAGAGGTTCAACAAGGTAGGGGCTTCCCTAGGGTTAAATAGCAAATGTTGGAGCTTGGACTTGAACCTAAGTTTTCTAACTTCAAATCTAATGCTCTTATATTTTCCTTGCTGAATTCCCAGAGTTTTATATATAGTATGTTTAATAAATTTTGACAAATTATAGCATGGAAACAATGTAAAGACTATCAAACTGCCTTTCTGTGGGGTGTGGGGAGAGGGAAGTGAGGTTTGGACAAAAATTGTAAAATTCAAAATTCAAAAAAAAATAAAAATAAACAAATAAAAAAAATAAATTTTGACAAATTGACTAAGAAATAGCATTCATTATAACCAATGCCTAAATAGGTATACTATCAATAAAACTATAAATTATAGCCCAGAACCACAACACTTTCCTTATATGGATAGGATTCAAGTTTTGGATCTTCTCAAAAAAAACTTCTTTTTTGGCTGTTCCCTACTATTACCATCAACTAGTATCTCCTGTGGGAGCATCAGAATTTGGCTCTTAGTTTCCACCAAAAAATAATGAGGGCCTGATTTCCCATGTGAGTACACAGATTAATAGAACATTGAATATTGGATAAACTTTACTTAATCTGGCAAAAAATGCAAATATTTACATCTTTGTCCATAAATTGCCAAGATATACTATTTTGAAAAACTCTACTTTCTCTAGAGATCAATATATTCCTCCATATTTACAATACTACTTCTGGTGTCCCTCTTTTGCATGAGCTTTCTTTAGATTTGTTGGTTGACCAAATCCAAATAAGCCATCACATGAACTAGAGAGAGGATCACAGTCCTTTATTCACTCAGAGTGAGATGTGCTTCAACAGCTGTTGATGGACATGAGTTTTTCTTGCAATTTGACAAGTAGTTTTTATACTATTTTGCCATTCACTCTAAGAGCATGGTGGATATATGCTGGGCTTGGAGCCATTATATAATTGTAATGCTTTTAATGTTATGTACATTCAACAATTATGGCAAAACATTACACATTTTTGTTGAATCCCATTTATGACAACAGTTGTAAAAATTCAATTCTCCTGTTTACTTTGTCGCTTTGAGGGAGTTATGATTTCATCTATGTGATTATTCCATCCACCCGTGCAGACTGCCATCTCCCTATTGCTCATCTTATGGGATTCAGATTCATGTCTTTCCAGAAATCCAACTCAGAGTACCTCTCCAATTTGATGAAGACCTTTCCTCATTCTTTTCTTGGGTTGACTGGGTTGACCTTCAGGCTGACCTTTGGTTGTTTCTCATTCTTTTTTTTTTTTTAGTTTTTTTTGCAGGGCAATAGGGTTAAGTGACTTGCCCAAGGCCACACGGCTAGATAATTATTAAATGTCTGAGGCCGGATTTGAACTCAGGTACTCCTGACTCCAGGGCCGGTGCTCTATCCACTTCGCCACCTAGCCACCTCTGTTTCTCATTCTTGATACATAACTAACCCATCTCCTTTTCTGAGCTTCCATTTCCAAAAATGAAGATTTTTATATCTCTTCCAGATAATAAGTCATCTTTAATAATATGCTGGCTGCGTCCTCACACCACCCTACCCTTCATACATCCTTCCTCTACCTCTAGGATTACTTGTACTATCAGCCCCCCAGAAACTAATGATGTTCTCCATGACTCATATAAAATCAGCAGAAAAAATTCTGTCCAATCTCTTTCTTAACTTTTTGTGCACCTTTTACAGTGAATATTTCCAAATGGTCTTTGCATCTTCTTTTAGCAGGATCAATTTATCTTTAAGTCAGTGTAGACAAGAACATCAAACTTGGAGCCAGGAAAGCCTGGGCTCAGATTCCAGCTGTGACATTTACTGTCACTTAACATCATTAAGCCTCAGTTTCCTCATTTACTAAAAAACACTCATAGTGCTTACTTCACAGAGTTGTGCCATCCAAATGAGATGATGAATGTAAACCATAAAACACTCTATACATATTATTATTGTTATCCAGTCAGATCACTAGTTAGATTTGAATAGCCAATTCTATTTAAAAAATGTAGATGTAAGGGAACATCAACTTGGAAAGAAGTCTCTAGTGGGGTTCAGTCTTCAGATCCTTTCTGTTTAATGTTGTGGTCAGGCACCAGTTTGTGGGATAAGGACTTAGAACTGGACTGCAAGAAAGGCCTATAAAGAATTACACGAGGGGTGGCTAAGTGGCACAGTGGGTAGAGCACCAGCCCTGGAGTCAGGAGTACCTGAGTTTAAATCAGACCTCAGACACTTAATAAGTACCTAGCTGTGTGGCCTTGGGCAAGCCACTTAACCCCATTGCCTTGCAAAAACCGAAAAAAAGAAAAAAACAAGAATTACATGAACTGATGCAAAGGGAAATGAGTAGAACCAAAAGAACATTATACTCAGTAATGACTTAGCTATTCTTAGCACTATAATGATTAAAAAGACAATCCTAAGGGACCCATGATGGATATAATGCCAACCACATCCAGAAAAAAGCACTGATAGAGTCTAAATGCAGATCAAAGCTTACTATTTTCACTTCTTTATATTTTCCTGTGTTTTTTTTCTTTTGGTCTGTCTGTTTCTTCTTTCACAGCATGATGATTATGTAAATGTTTTACCTGATTGCACATATATAACATATCAAATTAGAAATGGAGAAAGGAAAGTAAGGAGGGAAAAATTTAGAACAAATGAATATCAAAAATTGTCTTTACATGTAACTGGGAAAATAAAATATGTGGTTTTGTTGCCTCCCAAATAAATGCAAGTTGAGGTTGCACCAATAGAAATGTGATATACAGAACAAGGAAGCCAAATTTCCTACTCTATATGTTCTGCCTTGCTCATTCCCCATCTATAGGATTGTGCTCAGATCTGTGCCCGCTTTTAAGAAGAACAAGCTGGAATTGTCCAGAGAGCAACCAGCATGGTGGAAGGACTTAAAATATTGCCATTTGTATTCCATTAACATATGTGATAATTGTTTTTTGGGTGGGTGTTCAGAGCTGAGACTTCATTGGATAAGGTACCCCTGATATGGAAATGAATTATGCTAATGCAAATTGGCAATTTACATGTATCTTAAGGTTTAGGGAACTGTTTGGATCAGTAAAAGATTAAATGATTTGCCCAGACTCTCACAATCAGTATATATCAGTGGCAAGACTTAAGAGTCCAAGTTTTCCTGGCTTGCAAACCCAGTACTCTATCCACTATGCCATACCATCTCAATTTTTTTTAAGATGCTTTTCTCATAACATTCCTTCAAGGCAGGTTAGAAAAATTAGTATTATTCTCAATTTACTGAAAGGATTCAGTAAACTCAACTCTTGCATGAGTTTAATTCAGGTTCTCATGCTCCAAGACCTCTGCTTTTACTACCACATTTGTAAAGAGCAACAAAAATTTAGCAGTGTGAAAAGATTAGTGATAGAACCTTAAACAAAGGCATATTATGAGTTTGAGATCATCGATCTATGGTATTGACTACTGCCAGGAAGAAGAGTACAACTAATAATAAGACAAACAGAAAATTTACTTTGATACCTCTATTGGCATAATGCTTTAATATTTTGGTGTCATCAGTCAATCACTAAACATTTATTAAGAACCAACTATTTATCAGGTGGGTAGCTCAGTGGCACAATTTAGTAAAGTGCTGATCCTGGAGTCATCAAGAGTCATCTTCCTGATTTCAAATCTGGTCTCAGATACTTACCAGCTGTGTGACCCTGAGCAAGTTATTAAATCCTGTTTGCGGGCGGCTAGGTGGCATAGTGGATAGAGCACCGGCCTTGGAGTCAGGAGTACCTGGGTTCCAATCCGGTCTCAGACACTTAATAATTACCTAGCTGTGTGGCCTTGGGCAAGCCACTTAACCCCATTTGCCTTGCAAAAAAAAAAAAAGCCCTAAAAAAGAAAATCCTGTTTGCTTCAGTTTCCTCATCTGTAAAATGAAATGGAGAAGGAAATGGCAAGCTACTCCAGTATCTTTACCAAGAAAATCCCAAATTGTGTCACAAAGTCAGAAATGACTGAAAAACAATGTGCCAAAGACTCTGCTAAGTGCCTTAGCAATTTGAAAAGTAAAATATAAATGTGGATTTTAAAAGAAAAGATATATATTTCTGAAATGCTAAATATGGAAATGTGAATATGTATTTATGACTTCAATTCCTAAAATATATAAAGGGTTATCTTGCCATTTTTATCATGAGATTTTCCTAAATATTCTATTTTGCTACATTCAGTTTTTTCTAAGTCCCCTAAGTATCTTAGTTAATAATAACTCATCATACTAAGTCTTAGAGAGTTTATAAAAAGACAGAGAGATGTCAACTTCATTCACAATTTTAATGTTTCTTAAGTTCTCTCTCCCTACCCCTCACCCCACCCCAAATGCAGAGGAAAGTAATGTTGTTTCTAGGGATGTTGGAAGCAAGTTTTTTTGTTTGTTTTATGTTTTTGCAAGGCAAATGGCGTTAAGTGGCTTGCCCAAGGCCACACAGCTAGGTAATTATTAAGTGTCTGAGACCGGATTTGAACTCAGGTACTCCTGACTCCAAGGTGGGTGCTTTATCCACTGCGCCACCTAGCCACCCCTGGAAGCAAGTTTTTCAGGGATATTGTTAATTAGTGAAGCTCAAGAAGCATCAGAACTCAGATTTTAAAGCAGAAGGGACCATGTAGATTTTATAATCTGTTCCCCTCATTTCATACATAAGGAAACTAATAGCCAGAGAAGGTAGTAGGTTGCCCATGCCTACACAAATGGTAAGTGCCACAACCAAGACTCATATTCCAGAGTTCTTTCCACTGTGATATGCTGCCTCTTTTTCACTACAACAATATTATTAAGAACCTTCAGATACTAAAAGCCTTCCAGATTGATTCAGGTATGAATACTGTTTAAAGAGATGGAAGAACCAAGAAGAGGGTCTCCATCCCTTGCATCAGGTCAATGATTGGAAATGATTAATAAGGGCCAGTTCTTTAAGAGGTGACTATAATTACTGGCCTAATAAATGTATTTTTTGGCAACTCAATGGCTCAGGGACCAGGAGTCAAGATGACCTTGAGTTCAAACCCAACCCTGGATCTTTACTTTTTGTGTGACTCTGGGAAAGTCATTTAACCTCTATTTTCCTTAATCCACCAGAAAAGGAAATGGCAAACCACTTCAGGACCTTTGCCTGTTAGTTTCCAGAGAAAGAACTGATGGAGTCTAAATACAGATCCAAGCTTACTATTTTCACTTCTTTATATTTTCTGTGTTTTTTTTCTTTTGGTCTGTTTCCTTCTTTCACAGCATGATGATTATGTAAATGTTTTACCTGATTGCACATATATAACATATCAAATTAGAAATGGAAAAAAGGAAAGAAAGGAGGGGAAAAATTTAGAACAAATGAATATCAAAAATTGTCTTTACATGTAACTGGGAAAATAAATGTGATTTTGTTACCTCCCAAATAAATGCAAGTTGAGGTTGCACCAGTAGAAATGTGATATACAGAACAAAGAAGCTAAATTTCCTACTCTATATGTTCTGCTTTGCTCATTCCCCATCTGTAGGATTGTGCTCAGATCTGTGCCCACTTTTAAGAAGAACAAGCTGGAATTGTCCAGAGAGCAACCAGCATGGTGAAAGGACTTAAAATGTTGCCATTTGTATTCCGTTAACATATGTGATAATTGGACCCCACAGACAACTGAATGACTGAACAACAACAAATAAATACTGGCATTTTTTTAGCAATTAGAATTTAGCAATTTTTTTAGCATTAGGATTTATAAAGCACATGAATGTTATCCTTCAAAGAAGTCAGGTTGGAGACAATGATTTCATTTCAGTAAGGGAATCACTGTACAAATAATGTTTGGAGATTCTCTTTGGGAATCATCTTCAGAGCCTATTTACAAACAATTCTGAGAGATTATTAGTCTCACTTGTTTATGGTGTAACATTTCATTTTTAGCCATAAACTGAATTATACATCTTTATTCTTAATATTCACTGGACTTGATTCTGAGGTGCTAAAAATCATATAGACTTTCAAAAAATAAATTTTTGTTATCATTGATAATAATAATGAGAGTTACCATGGTGTACCTTAAGAAATTCCAATGGAGATGTTTTAAGAATGTTTTTGAGTAAAGCAGCTTTAATGAATACTCAGAAGAAAAGCTTCATTTGGAGATAGTCTAATCTGCTAATCATCTTCAATCTTCAGGGGATTACTGCTACTTACTATAGCTGGCAAAGTACCTCCACTTGTGTACTAGTCCCTGTGATAATTAACCATAGGCTGCCTAAGAGTAAACTACTCCCTCCTAACCCTAAACTCTAAACTCTCTAACCACAATAAAATAACATTTAGAAGAGACTATAGAAACCATCTAGTTTTATATTTCCAACTAATGGGTCTGTGAACTGGCACCATCCTGCAATAAAATTTTACTGGTCTTAATAATTTCACAAGCAATGATTCTTCTTAAAATCTATAAAACTGACTACCTGTCCAAGTCTAAGTCAAGAGGGGGCATACAGCCTTAGATCAGCTACCATACCATATTTCCATGTGGACATGTGGGATAGGGCTGAAAAATGAAAGCAGTCATCAAGGAAGGCTAAAGTTTTGAAAAAAGAAATTAATTGAATCAGAAAAAGGTCAATTGCTTTAATGTGTCCTATATCTTATTTCCTGATCATCACTTGCTTCCCTCTCCTTAATTTGCTTTCCTACAACTGGTTTTCCAAATCCTTTCCTCCCTTTGGATGTTGGTGCTTTGAAGAAATACTGGTACAAAACTGACTTTGACCTATTGGTTTAGCTTGCTAAACCTCCTTTTTACCAGTTCTTCCCATCCTGTTGCTCCCTTCTGTTTAACTCCTGGTTCCTATTCTCTAAGCCTATGCCTGCCACTACACTGAATAACTGAAGAAATGGTTTGGAACAAGAAATAACTCCTTGAAAATTAGAATTAGCCAAATGAAAGCTTATGACTCTAGGAGACATCAAGAATTATTAAATCAAAGTCAAAAGACTATTAAAATAGAAGAAAATATGAGGTTTCTCAAGGTAAAAACAACCTAGAGAACACATTGAGAAAATATAATTTAAGAATAATTGAATTAATTGAAAGCCAGTACCAAAAAAATACCCTAGATATAATTTTTCAAGAAATTTCAAAAGAAATCTACAGATCTTTTAGTACTAGAAAGCAAAGAAGAAATAGAAAACATCCACCAAATACCTCCTGAAAGAAAATGCAAAATGGAAAATTCCAAGGAATATCATAGTCAAAAGCTCCAGGTTCCTGGTCAAGAAAAAAAACATAAAGGACCTGAATAGAATTTTAGAATAATATCTTTAAACATTTTCATCAATAAAAGAGAGAAAGAATAGTAAGTCAATGAATTGGGTAAAAACAATGATAAAAAGGAAACCAACAAATTAAAACTCTCTAATTAAATACTGAAATAGAGATCCTAAAAATTAAAAGAGAGAAAAATAAATTTGGAACCAAAAGAAAAATTAATGAATTAATTGAGGAGCTGGTTGTTTGTGTATTGGGGTGAGGAAAGAATAACCAAATAAATACACTATTAGCTAATTTGAAGAGTGTTGAGTGACTTGCCCAAGGTCATAGAGCTGGTAAATATCAAGTATCTGAGGCCACATTTGAACTCAGGTCCTCCTTATTCCAGGGGCTGGTGCTTTATCTACTGTACCTCTAGCTACCTCTGGATTCTTATATATATTTTCCACAGCCAAATGCTGCCTTACCTGACTGGATTCTACTTCCCTTTTCCCTTTTTGTGATATTTTTATATATCTCTTATGTTCAGCCCTGAGCACATTAAAAGGGACACCAGCAAATTAAGCAAATTGTTTTTCAAGCCAAGGAGATTTTTGGAGGGTTTTTTGTTTGTTTGTTTATTTGTATGATGTTTTGTTTTTTGAACTTAAATATCTATGCAATAATTCACTTCAGTTTTCTGGTAGAGACCAGGCAAAAGAACACTTTACAATTCTTCACCCTTGCTTAAAGAGTTGCAGGTATTGAATTGCTATTGTTATTTCCTTACTGGTTTTTTAACCAAATGTTGCCAATTCCAGACATCAGTCTAACTTTAGATCTAATAACCAAACAAAAGCTTATTAAATCTGACCTATTTCTCATTGCCTTGCAGAATTCTTTGGTTTAATGTTTCCAGAAGTGTAAAATGAATAGCTATGTTGAAATGCTGAGTGACTAGCCAAAGAATACATTCCATAGATAACATTGCTATTTCTTAGTTTAATCTTAACTCATTTCCAAGCAGTTGATATGCTTTGTTAGCTTTTCAGGAATAATTTGGGTCTATCTACTCTAATGCCTATTTCAACCTTTCCTGCAATCAATCTATATATCACTGCTGTCCTACATATCATTAACTCTGCAGGAGATTGTAGAACCCATTCAGGTAGAGCTAATAAACCACAGTTCTTTCCTCAAGATGTGTGTGTGTGTGTGTGTGTGTGTGTGTGTGTGTGTGTGTGTGTGTGTGTGTGTGTGTGTGTGGCTTTGGGTTTCCTAAGGTTCAATTTCTATTCATTTACCTCTAATTATTTTTACTTTTACTTCCCCACCTCCAGTTTATGTTTAGGGAAGACATTGAGACGAACTGTAAATGATAAGGTAGATTTTACTCTCTTGATAAAATATTATTAAATTTAAATCCTGCTGAACAAAATATTTTATTTTTGTCTCACTTCTTCCTTCCCTTGAGTGTTTCCTACATATGGCTAATGAAAAGCCATATGGGGGGGAAAAAACCAAGGACATGTTTTCCCACATCATTCTATTCTTCCCTCTCCCAAATTCTTAATAAGAATTCCCCTTACCTCCAAATGTAATTTTCTAAGCTTTGCCAGCACAAAGGTTTGCATAATGAGCCTTGTTACAGACAAGTTCACATGAAATATTAAATTTAGGACTGGAGAGAGTTGGAGATAGAGGGATACCTAGGACTGCCCAACTATCTCATCATTTTTTTTTTCTCCCCACCATGGAAATGCTGTAGGTAGTCCTCAGGGCCTGTTTCAGTTGATATCATGGTTGTTGGAACAAATTCCCCATTCCCCCATTTCCCTAACTCACCATGGGGTTGAAGTCTATCCGTTACAGTGTTCAGGGAAGACTAACATCTCAGGTGTAAGGCTTGCAGAGCCCTTTTCAAGGCTGCTCATCCACCTTTGGTGTCTACCTTTCACCCATCTCTCATCTGTGGCTCTAAGAAGCTGTAGCTTGCACAGAGGCCTAATCTCAGTAAACTTTCTTGACAGATGGGCTAAAACAGGTTGAGGTAGCCTACAGTTATCATGAGTTGGGAGGTGTCTATCTCAAGCATGTGAAGCCTTTTCCCCCAGTAAAATGGGCGGATGAGAACAATTTGCTCTAATGGCCATCAAGACATTTGAAATGTAGGGCACTCAGAGCTAGTTCAAACATCTTACATCAAGGCCTTCCACTGCATCCTAGGCCATCAGAGATCTTGACTGTTGTCTTGACACTGGACTTCAATGACTCTGAGAGAGAGGGAGGTTGACAATTTTGTACAACCTTGACACATTTAAATCCAATGAGTGAGCAAGTCAAGACCTCATCCTTGTGAAGTTATTGGTCTCCTTAGAAAATAAAGGACAAACAACCATATTTATTAGATTATTCTCCCATTCATTTTGAACCTGTATCTGAATAACATAACAATATGGAAGATTGCCAAGGTTAGAATTGCCTATCTCTCCCAACATGGTGGGGAGATTATAGTATCTTCCAACTGGTATCTCTTCTTCAAGAAGCATGCTATTCCCAGGAGAAAAACCTACACAGTTACATTCCTGGGAACGATGTGGTCAAGGAAAAACAGCAGAAAGAAGCATCAAAAGAACAGTAAGTAATCCCTAGGTCAAGCCAAATGCTACAAGATTTAAAAACAGAAGCAGTGAAATAGAAGCTAAAAGACAGAATAATTTCTGAACAAGCAGATGAATTCTGGAACTAAGATTCATGGGGATAAATTAGAATTATTATTTCCTAGAAAAGTTTTGGAAAACTGAGTTTCTGGACCAAGTAAGAGAATATTGAAATTAAGGAGTTGGAATTAAGGGACAATAAAAGGAAATCCATAATGTTGAAAAGCAACCCTGAAGTTGACTATTACTTATATTGTGAGTAATATAGGCTGTGCAGTTCCAAAGGGAAAAAAGGTCTTAACTTTTATCCTGAGCCAGGACTTGGCTTTTTTGTTGTCATTTAGTCCTTTCAATTGTGTCTGACTCTTTGTGACCCCATTTGGAGTTTTCTTGGCAAATACACTGGAGTGGTTTGCTATCTCCTTCTCCTGTATTAGCTTCTAGTTAACTTTGTTGATAATGAACTTTATTATTGTTCTTAGTAGTGCTAAGTACTTTTTGGTTGAAATAATAAGCTCAGATTTTTTTTAAACTTTTTTTTATTTTGGGGGAATATTGCTTTTCAATTTTCTCCTCTTATTTTATTTTATTTTATTTTTGGTTTTTGCAAGGCAAACAGAGTTAAGTGGCTTGCCCAAGGCCACACAGCTAGGTAATTATTAAGTGTCTGAGACCGGATTTGAACCCAGGTACTCCTGACTCCAGGGCCTGTACTTTATCCATTTCACCACCTAGCTGCCCCATAAGCTCAGATATTAATGAAGAGAAGTAACAGATATTAATAATAGAAAGAAGTATGGAAGGAGTTATATTGAATGATACAGTGAGAGGAATGAAAATCAGAATAGCAATGTATGGACCGAACACAATGAATAGGATAAAAATAACAATAATATTACGAGAAAAGTACATAAAAGTAAGTGATTAAAAGATTATGGAAGGGGCGGCTAGGTGGCTTAGTGGATAAAGCACCGGCCCTGGAGTCAGGAGTACCTGGGTTCAAATCCGGTCTCAGACACTTAATAATTACCTAGCTGTGTGGCCTTGGGCAAGCCACTTAACCCCGTTTGCCTTACAAAAACCTTAAAAAAAAGATTATGGAAGAAATCAAGATTTTTAAAATTATTTTTTAAAGTTAGGCTATACTTTAAAACAAATTATAAATAATTTAGAATCTGGTCTTAGATACTATTATTCTCATTTTTCTTTGTTCATTTCAATGTTCATTTTTTATTTATAAAAAGTTCAGGGGAAAGAAAGATAGAAATTTCCTAAATAAATGTGGTATACTCTCTATTCTTATAGAATTATAGAGTTAGACCAATTCCTTAATAGGCCCCTAACCAACAATACATAGTACATTTGAAAATAATATTATCAGGGTAGCTAGATAGTGCAGTGGATAGAGCACTGGACCTGGAGTCAGGAGGACCCGAGTTCAAATCTAACCTCAGACACTTAATACTGACCTAGCTATATGACCTTGGGCAAGTCACTTAACCCCATTTCCTTGCAAAAATAAAAGCAACAAACAAACATGCTACCCACATCCAGATACAAAGCTGAAAGTCTCAGGTTGAAAATATTATACTGAAGGCTGTAGTGAAGTATGATACCAAGAAAATTGATGTTATTAATTCAAAGAAAGTTCCTGAAAAGATATAGAATAATCCTATCAATACCAGTTGATACACAAGTCTCTCAGGTCCTGTTTTCCTCAATTATTGAATCAACAATTTGGATTAAATTATTAATGTTATGACTGTAGAGGATCTGATCAATGACACACATTCAGCAGATCTGGCTTACATTTGTGTGAAAAGTTCATCTCTCCTTTTTATTTTATAAACTTCCACCAAATTGTATGTACCAGAAGATCTGTATCCTAAAGAGATTCTTTTTTTTAAAGAAAGGAAAAGGATCTATTGTACAAAAATATTTATAGTAGCTCTTTTTGTTGTAGTAAGGAAGTGGAAATTGAGGGGATAACTATCAACTGGGAAATAGCTGAACAAGTTATGGTATATGATAGTAATAGAATACTACTATACAGGGGTGGCTAGATGGCACAGTGGATAGAGTGGATAGAGCACCCGCCCTGGAGTCAGGAGTACCTGAGTTCAAATCCAGTTCAAATCAGACACTTAATAATTACCTAGCTGTATGGCCTTGGACAAGCCACTTAACCCCATTGCCTTCCAAAAACTAAAATAATAATAATAATAATAATACTATATGATAAGAAATGATGAACAGGATGATTTCAGAAAAACCTGGAAAGACTTACATAAATTGACTGATACAAAGTGAAGTGAGCAGAACCAAGAAACCATTGTACACAGTAACAGTAATATTATATAATGATCAACTGTGAATAATTGTTTATTTCAGCAGTACAATGACATCCCAAATGACTCATAATGAAAAAGGCTATTCACCTCCAGAGAAAAACTAATAATAACTGATAACATCATAACTTTTTTGCTCTTTTCTGTTGTTGTAGTTTGGTTGCAGTTTTTTGGTCTATGTTTCCTTTCACAACATGACTTTTATAGAAACATGTTTTGCATGATTGCACATGTATAACCTATGTGAAATTGCTAACAACTCAGGGAGAGAGGAGGAGAGAGGAGAGAGATAATTTAGAACTCAATTTCTTTAATATTTAAAATTTAAAAATTGGAAAAAATAATTGGAAATGGAAATTGTAATGGAAAAAATTGGACAAAATAAAATATTCATAAAAATAAAAAGTAATAGAATGAAATTCACAAGGTGATTGAGATGAAATAGGCAATGTTAAAACTAACACAATAATTTGAAATATGTTTAAATACAATCTTACATACTCTGGGGAAGGTAGGATTTGGACTCAAATTCCCTGATTCTAAGAATCAGTAAATTTTCACTGAACCATAATGCCTCTTATCTCTTTTTCTCCCTTCATACTTTATCCTTTACCCTAGAATTCCTTAATCCTTTGTCCTGCTGCCATCTATAATTTTCCAGATGTCTGGGTTACTCTCACTATTCACCTTTTCTTCTCTTACTTACATTTTGCTGAACACCACTAAGATAAGTCATACAGATAGTTCAAATCCATTTCAAATTGGTGTTATCTCATCTCACTTGGGTTACTCTCACTCATTCATGGCAATTCTTTCATTGTTCCCTGATTTTATTCCCCTCATGTGCTATTTCAAAATTTCCACAGTAGATATTTGCCTTCCCACCACAAAATTTTTTCAGCATCATCTTTAGTTTTCTCCTTTCATAATCCTGACCCTATGAGGAATTAGTTCAATTGCACACCACCCTTTATCCTAGAATTCCTTGTTCTTTTGTTCTGTTGCCATTCTTACCTTGCCTCCTGAGAAGACAGTTTTATTCGATTCAGTTAAATTCAACATTCCATTTTCCATATTATTTTCCAGGACTGAAAAAATTCAAAAGCAAAATGTCCCCCCTCCCGATGAGTTTAGCTTCTACTGGGAGAGTACCCAGTCTAAGGAAGAGGTAGGAAATGAGTTCATAGAACATGACATATAAACCAAGACTTGAAGTAAGTGAAGGGTTCAAAGAGCTAAGGAAGAAGAGAAGATATGGAGATACCAAAGACTTTACAGCAAGTCAAGTGATAAAGTTTGGGGAAAAGCAAATAGGTTGGCTTGACTGATATAGACCAAATGAAGATGAATAATTTGGGACACATCTAGAAATGTGGCCTAGAACCAAACTGAAGTATTTTACATGCCAAATTTCCAAATTCAAAGAATTTTATGATGGAGGCAGCTGAGATTCTTAAAGTGGAAAGAGTGACATGATCAACCCTGTTTTAGGAAGTTTGGCAGCTGTGTGAAGGATGAATTAGAGATTAGAGAGCAATAAATGGGCCGCTCCTAGAGTATAGGGTGAGAAATTTTAAGTGGCCAAGTGAGTAGAGAAAAAGAAAAAAAGGACTGATGTCATAGAAGCAGCATTGACAAGGGGTCAATTAAATCTCATAGATATCTGTGAAAAATTGTGAAGAAAATATTTCAAAAAGGAAAATAGAATATAATCTTTTATGTCAAGAAAATAATTCCATAGGAATACATTTAAGAATTGAATGGCAAAAGAAGAGAAGAGAATATTTAGATGAGGATTAGTGGTAGGAGAAATGAAAGTAATATTCTGGTAGCAGCATATAACAGACCTGGCCAGGAGGAAAATACAAGGAGAATTCAGAGAAAAAGTCAGAAGCTTGACTCAGAAGTAATAGGGAGCTTCAACTCTTCATGAAAATGACAAAAGCATGGGGACGGCTAGGTGGTGCAGTGAATAGTGCACTGGCCCTGGAGTCAGGAGGTCCTGAGTTCAAATCTGACCTCAGACACTTAATAATTACCTAATTGTGTGGCCTTGGGCAAGCCACTTAACCCCATTGCCTTGCAAAAAAAAAAAAAAGAAAATGACAAAAGTAGAGTAACTGATAAACTTTTTATTTTTTTTAGGTTTTTTTTTTTGTAAGGCAAACAGGGTTAAGTGGCTTGCCCAAGGCCATACAGCTAGGTAATTATTAAGTGTCCGAGGCTGCACTACGCCACCTAGCCGCCCCAACTGATTTAACTTGCCCTAATAATTTCTTTCTTCAAAAAATAGAAAATCCAACCAGAGTAAAGGTATCAGGGACCAATTTTTTTTAATTAGAAAGATTTTATTTATTTTGAGTTTCACAATTTTCCCCCTAATCTTACTTCCCTCCCCCCCCCCCGAAGGCAATTTGCCAGTTTTTACGTTGTTTTCATGGTATACATTGATCTAAATTGAATGTGATGAAAGAGAAATCATGTCCTTAAGGAAGAAACATAAAGTATAAGAGATAGCAAGATCAGACAATAAGATATCAGTTTGGTTTTTTTTCCTAAATTAAAGGTAACAGTCCTTGGTCTTTGTTCAAACTCCACAATACTTTCAGATAGTATTCTCCATTGTAGCCCTAACCCTAACAGCCTCAAATTGTCCCTGATTGTTGTACTAATGGAACGAGCAAACCCATCAAGGTTGATCATCCCCCCCATGTTGCTGTTCGGGTGTACAGTGTTTTTCTGGTTCTGCTCATCTCACTCAGCATCAGTTCATATAAATCCTTCCAGGCTTCCCTGAATACCCATCCCCTCCTTGTTTCTAATAGAACAATAGTGTTCCATGACATACATATACCACAGTTTGCTAAGCCATTCCCCAATTGAAGGACATTTACTTGATTTCCAATTCTTTGCCACCACAAGGAGTGCTGCTATGAATATTTTTGTACAAGTGATGTTTGTATCCTTTTTTATCATCTCTGCAGACCTAGTAGCAGTATTGCTGGATCAAAGGGTATGCATGTTTTTGTTGCTCTTTGGGCATAATTCCAAATTGCTCTCCAGAAAGGTTGGATGAGTTCACAGCTCCATCAATAATGTAATAGTGTCCCAGATTTCCCACAACCCTTCAGGGGCCAAATTCTAACCCATGAGCAGGGACTTATTTCCAGAGTAGAAGGGATGGGAATTGTAAGAGAAAATGACTATTCCATCTTAGAGTTTGTAAGATAAAAGGAGAGCAGAGGATCCTAGCATAATTTCTAGGGCTAGTAAATTAATTTGTTGTTCAGTCAATTCAGTTGTATCCAATTCTTCATGACCCCTTTTGGGGTTTTCTTGGCAAAGATAATACAGTGATCTGCCAGTTCCTTCTTCACTCATTTCACAGAAAAAGAAATTGAGGCAAGGTTCAATGACTCATCTAAGGTTACCCAGCTATTAAGTGTCTGATGTCAGCTTTGAACTCGGGAAGATAATCTTTCTGATTATTCACTCAGCAGCATATCCACTATCTGCCCCAGAAAATGTATATAGAAAAGCAAAACATCCTCATATTAACCATGTCAAATAAAAACATGATTCATTCTGCAGATTGAGTCCCATTGCCACTCTGTCAGGAGGCAGGTGGTACATTAAAAATGTTGATGCTTTCTGTTTTCACCTCACAGTCATTTCTGAAACCATACCTTCATCCTCTTCACCTCCACCTATTTCCTCAAACTTGAGTCCTCCCTTATAATAAAGTTAGGACAAAATGTTGTCACATTTTTAGGAAGGTCATTGACAAATGGGAGCATGTCCAAACATAAATAACCAGAACTCTCAGGGGACTAGAGAGGATGCCATACAAAGTTCATTAAGGATTTTTTTAGTTGAACCTTAGAGAAGGGAAGAATTGGGGGAATCCCCAATGTAGTTTTTTTTAATAGTAGAAAGGAAGCCATAAAGAGGATTTAAAACTTCCATTTGACCCCTAAAAGCAGAACCAGGAGAACAGGTGGAAGTTGCAGAAAGACCTGTCTTAGACCCATGATTAGAATAAACTTCTCAATAAGAGGTATCCAAAAAATAGAACAGGCTCCTTGGGAGGTAGCAGGTTATTCCTCACTTGAAGTCTTCAACTGATTTTCTGGTATGTTGTAGAGAAGATTCTTGTTCAAGCTCAAGTTGGACTAGATGTCAACCCTTTCAGCTCTGGGTGTTTCTGATTCTATAAAGTGGCCGAGTAAATTCTCTGTAGACAAAATGATAGAGGTCAAACTTACCAGAAATGTCAGGGAACCTTTGAAAGCCTTTCATGCATACATCAGCTATAGGTCTTCTACATCTTCCACATTAATTAAAGGGCAAAGGTGGGGGGATTCCTGGAATTTTTAACCTTTCTATAGTAACTTTACTCTTCACCCTCTCCTGAAGTCGTATCTCTCACTTTCTTATTTCCAATGGATATGTTTTACAAACTCTTCTTCCTCTGAGCAATTTTCAAAAATCTCTGTTTTGTCCCTTTTCAGTTTGAAATAAATTGTGAAGAGAATTCTGACTGTATAATTAGGAAGGGTTAACACTGATGTAGACAACAAAGATTCCTGAGCCTCATTTTGACAAATGTTTGACAAATGAAAAATAAACCATTTTATTTAAAGTGGTAATCCAAACCCAGGATAAGTTGGAATCAATCAAACTGGTTGGCAAGAGCTAATTGTTAAATTATCAATGTAAGCATTTTTTTGGATGATTGTCTAGACTTAAAAAGTAATGGAGACAAATGCTAATTTTGTAGATTAATTTTAAAAGTGTGCAATGCATACTTTATTTTGGAGACCTGATTGCAAAATAGTCACCAGCACATCCCTGACAAGCTTGAACTAAAAGTAAGAACTAACAAGATACCTAATGTCCCGACACCTTTATCAGATGAGACCACTTTTTTCTGGATTAATAGAACCAATCAATCCATCAAAGGTGTAAATTAGGTGTGACCATAGTCCTAATTACTTTGAGAGGTATGAAATAGTTCAAGGTTTTTGGATGAAGTCAGATAAAAACAGAATATTATTATTCCTGCAAGGTCCTTTGCGGTTCTGACATTCCATGACTCAATATTTTTTAAATGGTTGCTTATATGTATTTCACTTTTGATAATATATTAGGAATTGTTCAAAGGATTAGATACAGTCAAATTTTGAGAACTCTTTGAGTAAACTGTTCCTATACTAGAGATCAGACTGAAGTGATCCCTTAGGGAGTATCACACACTTCCCTCTTACACAGCTCCTATCCCACACTTACCATGTCATTATATTATTAAGAGACTGGATCAGTAGCTATCAGTATGCCTAACTTGGAATTGGGAGTTGGGAGCTGGAAGAAAACAAACTAAACCTACAAGGAAAGGCAGCTTCAGGAAACATAACCTCTTTGGGGGCAGAGAGTAGGGCACCTCTGAAGTCTACAAGGGTATGAACTTTTAGAGTCCAACCAAGAGCTTTACCCCAGGGGAACTTCATGAAGACTTTAAAAAAAAAACTGTATCTCCTCACTCATGATTATTTTCTTTCGAAACAATTTATTTTATTTAGTTAAGGCAATGGGGATAAGTGACTTGCTCAGGGTCATACTTCTAGGCAATTATTAATTGTCTGAGGCTGGATTTGAACTCAGGTACTCCTGACTCCAGGGCTGGTGCTCTATCCACTGTACCACCTCATGAAAACTTTTTAAAAAGGAGAAATGGGGGCAGAGCCAAGATGGCAACAAGAGAGGATCTTCTCTTAGGCACTCTCTCATAAAACTGCTAAACTAAAGACTCTAACTAAATTTTTGAGAGACAGAACCCACAGAGAGGCAGTTCTCCTACTCAAGGTAACCTGGAAAAGAGCAGAAAGGCTCTGCTCCCAGGGGTCAGAGGGGTGGCCTGCCAGAGGGGTGGCACGCCAGAGCAAAAGAACTTTAGCCTACCAGAGGCAGCTCCAGGGCACTGGGAGCCAGGGCTCTCAGCAGCGAGGGCAGTTTCCTGACCTAGCTCCCGGGAGCACAGGGCACAAATTGGGGGAAGTTGGGGGAGACCTCTGCCACAGTGAGCACATGAAACCCAGCCTCCAGGGCACAAAGCAGCTTGGCCAAGGCAGTCCAGATCCAGGAAACAGAAGCAGGGGGAGCTGGTAAGCAGGAGCCCCCAGGGCATGAGCCCATTGAACCTAGGGAGGGGAGTGAAGAGAGAGAGACTGCTGAGCTCTGTCCTCTGTCCCTGGAACAGGACTCTGGGGCTCTGACCACATTCAGATCCTGATCGCAGTCTAGGCCCCCCCATAGAACAGCAGGCCCCCCCCCACCTCAGCCCCATGGCAGATGGGGCCCATATGGTCATTCACAGACCAGGAGGGAGGACAGAGCCTCACACACTGAGACCCTTATGGAAGTGTCCCAAAAGCTCAGGAAGCACCACAAAACCAGGCTCAGGCTGGGAAAATGAGCAAGCAGAGAAACAAGAGGAACACCATTGAGAAATATTTTGCCTGTGAGCCCAAGAAGGATCAAAACATTCAGTATGAAGAAGCAGCAGCACAAGCTCCTTCATCTAAAGACTCCATGAAAAAACAGAAATTGGGCTCAGGCTATGACAGAGCTCAAAAAAGACTTTGAAAATCAAATGAGGGAGTTAGAAGAAAAACTGGGAAAAGAAATGAGAGAGATGCAGGAAAAACATGAAAATGAAGTCAGCAGCTTAGTCAAGGAAATCCAAAAAAATGCTGAAGAAAATAACATGTTAAAAACCAGCATAGGTCAAATAGATAAAACAGTTCAAAAGGTTATTGAGGGTAAGTAAATTCATATGGAGAAATAAAAAGTCAAGAATTGCCAAGAGCTTAATGAAAAAAAGTGCAAAAGAAGGTGGCTTAGCCCTACCCGATCTAAAAGCATCAGTCATGAAAATTATTTGGTATTGGCTAAGAAATAGAGTGGTGGACCAGTGGAATAGACTAGGTGTAAAAGCAGGAGATGATTATAGTAATCTGCTGTTTGATAAACCCAAAGAGTCTGGCCATTGGGATAAAAACTGCTGGGATAATTGAAAGTTATTATGGAAGAAACTTAGATTAGACCAACACCTCACACCCTTTACCAAGATAAGATCCAAATGGTTACAAGACATAGACATAAAAAACAATACTATAAGCAAATTAGAAGATCAAGGACTAGTCTACCTGTCAGATCTATGGAAAGGGGAACAGTTCATGACTAAGGAAGAGTTGGAGAACATCATCAAAAACCAATTAGATGATTTCAATTACATTAAATTAAAAAGCTTTTGCACAGATAAAACCAATGTAACCAAGATCAAAAGAGGTGTAGTAAATTGGGAAACAATCTTTACAACTAATGATTCTGACAAAGGACTCATTTCTAGAATATACAGAGAACTGAGTCATATTTTTAAAACAAAAAGCCATTCCCCAATTGACAAATGGTCAAAGGATATGCAAAGGCAATTTACAGATGAGGAGATCAAAGTAATCCATAGCCATATGAAAAAATGCTCTAAATCATTATTAGGGAAATGCAAATTAAAACTTCTCTGAGGTACCCCCTCACACTTCTCAGATTGGCCAGTATGACCAGGAAGGATAATGATCATTGTTGGAAGGGATGTAGGAAATCTGGAACACTATTCCACTGTTGGTGGAGCTGTGAACTCATCCAACCCTTCTGGAGAGCTATTTGGAACTATGCCCAAAGGGCAATAAAAATGTGCATACCCTTTGACCCAGCAATACCACTACTGGGTCTATACCCTGAAGAGATGAGGAAAAAGGGTAAAAACATTACTTGTACAAAAATATTTATAGCAGCCCTGTTTGTGGTGGCAAAGAATTGGAAATCCAGTAAATGTCCTTTAATTGGGGAATAGCTTAGCAAACTGTGGTATATGTATGTCATGGAACACTATTGTTCTATTAGAAACCAGGAGGGGCAGGATTTCAGGGGAAACCTGGAGGGATTTGCATGAACTGATGCTGAGTGAGATGAGCAGAATCAGAAAAACACTGTACACCCTAACAGCAACATGGGAGTGATGTTCAACCTTGAAGGACTTGCTCATTCCATCAGTGCAACAATCGGGAACAATTTTGGGCTGTCTGCAAAGGAGAGTACCATCTGTATCCAGATAAGGAGCTGTGGAGTTTGAACAAAGTGCAAGGACTATTCCCTTTAATTTAGGGAAAAAAACCAGATAGCTTATTGTCTGATCTTGTTACTTCTTAGACTTCTCTTCTCTTTAAGGATATGATTTCTCTCTCATCACACCCAATTTGGAACAAGGTACAACATGGAAACAAAGTAAAGACTGACAGAGTGCTTTCTGTGGGGTGGGGGAAGCAAGATTGGGGGAAAAATATAAAACTCAAATAATTTCTTTAATAAAAATAAATTTAAAAAAATACCAGACCAAAAAAAGTTATTGAGGAGAAGAATGCTTTAAAAAGAAGAACTGGCCAGATGGAAAAGGAGATAATAAAGCTCTCTGAGGAAAACAAATCCTTCAGACAAAGAATAGAATTCAGGAAGATTGCTGAATTTATGAGAAATCAGGATTCAATACTTCAAAACCAAAAGAATGAAAAATTAGAAGAAAATGTGAAGCATCTCATTGAAAAAACAACTGATATGGAAAGCAGATTTAGGAAAGATAATTTAAAAATTATTGGAATACCTGAAAGTCATGATCAGGAAAAGAGCCTTGACATCATTTTCAAAGAATTACTACAGGAAAATTGCCCTGATATCCTAGAAGCAGAGGGCAAAATAGAAATGGAGAGAATCCACTGATCTCCCCGAGATCCCAAAAAGCCAACCCCCAGGAATATTATAGCCAAGTTCCAGAACTCTCAAGTCAAATACAAAATATTACAAGCAGCCAGAAGGACATAATTCAAATACCATGGAGCTGCAATCAGGATCACACAGGACTTAGCAGCAACTACATTAGAAGCTCGTAGGGCTTGGAATATAATATTCCAGAAGGTGAAAGAGCTTAGAATGCAACCAAGAATCAACTACCCAGCAAAACTGAATGTCCTCTTCCAGGGAAAAAGATGGACTTTCAATGAACCAAGGGAATTTCAAATGTTCCTGTTGGAATGGCCAGAGCTGAAGAGAAGGTTTGATCTTCAAATACAGGATTTGGGTGAAGCACGGAGATCGGAGGAGAGGGGGGAAATATGAGGGACTTAATGATGATGAACTGCATGTATTCCTGCATAGAAAAATGACACTGATAATATTCATATGAACCTTCTCAGTTAATAGAGCAGGTAGGAGCTTTCATAGATGAAGCACAGGAGAAAGCTGAATTTGAAGATAAAATATGGTATAAAAATGGAGTCAATAGAAAAAAAGGGAAATGCAATGGGAGAAAGAAAAAGGAGAGGGGGGAATAGGCCAAGATATTTTATATAATAAGATTTTTATTACAATGAGCTATTGCAATGATATGGAAGGGGGGAAGGCAAGGGGGAATGAGGGAAACTTTGCTCTCATCAGAGGTGGCTAGGAGAGGAAACAGCATATATACTCAATGGGGTATAGACATCTGGAGTAAGAAGGGGGGGGTAAGGGGGAAGGGGGGATGTGAGTGATGGAAGAGAGGATGGACCACGGGGGGAGAGTGGTCAGATATAACACATTTTCTTTTTTACTTCTTGCAAGGGGCTGGGATTGGAAGGCCTGTCCCAGACCATAGGACGAGGTGGATGCTGGGCCTAAGGGGTGGTATGGGGGCTCAGGGCCTCTTGGCCCCAGGGCCGAGGATCTGTCTGCTGTGCCACTCAGCTACCCTACAGAGTCAGAGTGAAAGGAGAGAGAAAATAGAGTACATGGTAGTGGAGAAGTAGGAAAGGAGGGAGTTGCTATCAGTAATGGCAACAGTAGAAAAATATGGAAGTAAGTTTTGTGATGGACTTATCATAAAGAATGTGGTCAACCTGTGACAGAGATGGTGGTGTTGGAACACAGACTGAAGCACATTTTTTTATTATTATTTGGGGAGGTGCAAGGCAAATGGGGCTGAGTGGCCTGCCTGGGGCCACATAGCAGGGTGATCATTGGATGTCTGAGGCTGGATTTGGATCCGGGTGCTCCTGGTTCAAGGGCCAGTGCTCTGTCTGCTACCCAGCCGCCCCTACTATTATTACTATTTTTATTTTATTTTAGGTCTTTTTTTTCTTTTTTTGGTTTTTGCAGGGCAGTGGGGTTGGGGCTTGCATGTCACACAGCTGGGTGATTGTTGGGTGTATGGGGCCGGATATGGGCTCGGGTGCTCCTGGCTCCAGGGCTGGTGCTCCGACCACTGTGCAACCTGGCCATACCTACAATTATTACTATTTTTTTTAAATTTAAATTTTAATTTTTTTCTCTCCCCTTTATTGCTCAAGCGAGTCTATATTTTTTTGGGGGAGGGGGTATTTTGTTTACTCTTAAACAAGAATATTTTATTAATGTATAAAAAAACATTATTTGTCCAAAATGAGAATAAAAAATAAGTAAAAATTTAAAAAAATAAGAAAAAAATAAAAAAAGGAGAAATGAACTCCTAATAATTCAGATCTATAATATTACTCTTTGGTCACATGTAATCTCTATGTTTGAGACTATTCTCCCTGGATCCTGTTTGTACTTATGGGAGAATGTGCCTCAGACTACTGGGAGAATTGGATTTATATCAAATGGTTTTATACCACTAAAGTAAAATCTCTTTGTAATTCTGACTTTTTTAATAAAAAGTGGGTAAGATAGTGATGAGGACTCATGAGTAATTGTATTAGAAACATCTCAAACCATTCAAGGTTACTTCTAGGTCCATAAGGAGAGAAGTAGTCACTTGCTCTCTGTTGACCCAATTTGCCAGTACAAAAAGGACAGTGAACCAGAGAGAATGCTACATAGAAAAACTGCCTAGTGAATGCTTTTTATTCTTTTTCCTGTGAGACACAGAAACTTTTTAAGTGATCCCAATTGAAAATAGAACTGTTTTTATAGGCTAACAGAAGTAACTTGTTATTTAAACTCAAGCTCAATCTAATCCATAGGACCACAGCCAGATGGAACTTTAGAGCCCATGTACTCAAACTGTATTATTTTACAGATGAAGAATTAAGGAACAAATAAATCGAGTTATTTGCCCAGGGTCATACCAGAAATGAGGAACAGAGTCAGAATTCAATTCCAGGTCCTTGAATTCCAAATCTAGAGCTCTTTCCACTATGCCCATGTACATTTATCTAATACCACATCAGCATTACATCTGCCACCCACTGGTATCCCAACAGAAAAGGAAAAATGGACCACATCTTTGAAAGATTAGCTCAGCTCCAAGTTAATATTAACAAGAAATCAATCAAGGATCATATTTGTGTTTAAAAAACCAAGCAAAAAATTTATCTAGACCATTCTTCAAAGAGAAACATTTTATTGATTTATAAGCACCTTATAAGGAAAATAGATGGTTATAAAGTGTTTTGAATTTTATTAACTTTTTGTAGAAATTAGATGAAACAATCTACAGGAAGTAGGGTTTTAAGTAAAATATTTTGTTTTCTTAAATCTGTTACAAAAGAATCACTACAGAATTCAGAAGGTTTGGCCCTCAGTCCTGAAAAAAATAGGTGCAAAAGTTCCCAAGCTTTTATTATCCCAACACCACCACCATTGACTGATTTTATAACATCATACTCCCCTTTCTTCTGTGCTATTTAAACATTGAAAGCAAATGGAAAATACTTGTTGTCTAAAAATACATTCCCCACTACCACCAAAGATTTTTGTTATGCCTCTTGAAATAATTATTGGCTCCCTCGAGAAGTAGAGTTCAAATATGGGAGACATCATTCAGGAAAAAGTCCGTTCCAAAGAATCCTGAATCTTTTTACACGACTTCAGGGACAGTTTGCTAAATTTGAATCTATTAGGGTGACTCTCAAAAATCTTTCTCTGAAAAGGTAATTTGCTACATGTATTCATTGCAAAGCATATATATATATCCATAATGAAAGTTACAAATGGACAAAATGCAAATTATAAAAAACCATCTGTAGGTAATATCACCCTTTCCCATGTCAACATGGTTAAAACCAGTTGAGAGTCACACAGCTATTAAAATTAATGCATAAAAGTGACTGTGATAAAAAAGAAAACATTGGTGTGAATTTCCATATATTGAACTAGTCTGTTATATATCAGTAAACCCAAGGATAATATTCAAAGGCCCTTAAGAATGCTTAGTTCATCACAGGTTTGATTAAAAATCACAAAAGAAGCAAATGAAATCCCTATTAAAGGCACAAGAGGCAATATGAATTGGTAGAAGAGTGAGAAACATTTATTGGTAGAAGAGTGAGAAACATTTATGTTCAGGGCCTGCCTCTGATAGATACTAACTGGGACTGTGGGCAAAGTGTTTAACCTCTCAGTCCCCTAGGTAACTCTCAAGACTATAAATTGCCAATATGCATAGTGGAGGGATTTCCCAATATTGATAAAATTATAGTTCTTAGATTCCACTATGAAATGGAACAATCATCCTATACCTTCTGGTCAAAGTAGCAAGAACCAGTGGGGGGAAAAGTACTGAGTATCAAGTCAGGACATCTTGGCATGAGTCCTAGCCCTGACAATGCATGACCTTGGCTGAGTCACTTGTTTTCTTAGGACCTAGGTTTCCTCATCTATAACTTGAGGAGTTTGTCTTAACGACTTGTATGGTCCTTTGCTAGTTCCAACATCCATCCTATCACTCTACTGACAAGTTAAATGATATTTTTGATTAGTATAAATTTTGAATCTTATAACAGCTATGTAATTTCATTTTTTTCTTTTTCGTTTTTCACTTTCTGGAGTGACATAAGATAGAATCCATAGAAAAATGTTTGTCTGTCAAACAGTTTTTAAAAACCATGTTTTTTCCCTCTTCAGACTAAATCTACTTTGAGCTTTTACTTTGGTTGGATTTTTTTTCAGGTAGTCAATTCAGCTCAGATTGGTTCTGCAGACTATAAATAAGGAAGAGTAACTGTCCTTTATACTGAACTTCACAACTGTAAAGTGAACTTTCACTGCCAAATCTGAACTTCCCCCAATACAAAGTTATAAAAACAATGTTATATTGTCTCTTTTTCACTCCCCAAACCTGAAGTAAGTGTAAGCTCCCTGAGAGGAGGAATTGTTCAATGTATTATCATTCTATCCCCAGAATCTGACATAGTACCTGATATAGAGTAGGCAGCCTAATAAAAATCTTTGTTGAAAGTAAAACCAAAAGTCAAAGTGACAAATACAAAGGTAACAGGTAATGGCAAGAAATTCACAAGCCCAATGGGTTAATGAGTCTGAGAATAAGTTTAATTGGCTACAATCTTTCTTAAGACTTTTCAGTTTTCCCTCATTAAGATCCCTACATTTATAACATAATTAACACATATGGGCCTCAATTTGTTGCAACGACTGTCTGTGTTAATGAGTTTGCTGTTTTGTTCAGCTTAGCTGTGGATGATTGATGAACTCTTAGGAGAAAGTGAAGCTGAAATATTAATGGATGATGAAAATTGGCATTACTGTAAACATTTGCATTAGAGAGAGACAGAGAGGGGGAGAGAGAGAGAGAGAGAGAGAGAGAGAGAGAGAGAGAGAGAGAGAGAGAGAGAGAGAGAGAGAGAGAGTTCTAAAGTGCCATAGAAGTCAATGTTACCTAAATGTAGAGTGGATTGTGAAGCCAGAGCAGTGTTTTCCCACTCATAAATATCGCCCCCTCTTGTTTGCCTTTGCATCTCCCACCTTTTCTCTCCCCCTCTTTTCTTCCCCCTCCTCTCCCTCTCCCTCTCTCTCCCTCTCTCTCTCTCTCTCTCTCTCTCTCTCTCTCTCTCCTCTCTCTTCCCTCTTTCCCTGCCTGTCTCAAACAATTACAATCCACTCTTTTAGAAATTCCTATGAAAAGTGAAGCAATGATTTAATCATTTGCGCAGAACAGTTTGCTTTGCCATCGAGAGCTTCTGCTTGACTACTGTAACTAAGGCTTTCCTTTTGGTTTCACTTTTTAGTAAGAGATCTTGTAATATTTTCTAGTAGAATCTTATGTGCAGACCCTAAAAGGACCCCTACTAATTCTTGGCTTATTTGTTTCACAGAGAAATTCTCTGTCCAATTAACTTGGGCTAGTTTTCTGATGGGTGCTCTATAAGGGTCTCCTAGGCACTTTCACAAGGAGATTTTGTTTTTTCATGCTTGAACCATTTTCAAATATCCAGTGCCACTAGTCATCCCACCAACATTGTTAAGCTTTTGGGGTTCTGTATCTTTGGGTATCTGCCTTTGGGCAAGGGGATTAATTTTCTTTCTCTTGCTCCAGAGGAATGAAGCTCTGCTCAGTAGATTCCATTTTGGTGTGGTCATCACTCAAAATGCAATCTTCTTCAGTTGAGAGCTTACTCTTAAGAGAAAAGGCAGACGTGCTCTCCATCTCAGTTCCTGCTGGGCTGGGCTGGAGCTGGGCTCTTTCTATTTCTTGCAACTCGGAAGTGCCCCCTCCACTTTCACTGGCTTCCATTGGTAGCAGTTGATCACTCTGGGAAACTTTACAATTATCTGCTTCAGTATACCAGACACTGCTAGTGACTTCTGGCTTTGTTGTCTCTTCTCTGTGTTCTCCTGAGAGCGTTACACAAGCTGGCTGAGGACCACAGTGGCCCACTTCTGGAAACTGCATTGAACTTGTATCACTGGTCTCTTGACTGGAAGGAAACGACAGTTTGGCACTGGTATCACCAAAACTGCAGTCTTCCCATTGTAATGCGGATGTTGGTTTGTCCTCTTTGTTCATTTGGTTGTCTTCTTTCATTTCCCCTTCCCTACCTTCTTTCCCTTGCTGGTTCACATCATTCTCCTTGGCTTCTCCTTTTTCCTTCTGGGTAGGATCTGTTGGCAATTCGATAGTGATTGTCAACAAGTTCCTGATCTCACTCAAGGAGCCTGGGGCAGAAGGTTTTTCTTCAGATTGATTCATATTCTGAGAATTTTCTCCCAAATCCATTGTAGTAAGTGTGTTTGTGGTTGGGAGATCGGCCTTTTCCTCTTGGGCTGCTAGAATTGAAGGGGATGAATTGACTTGGTCAATTAATTGCCCAGCATTAATCAAGTTCTCACTGGTGCTTAGAGAAGGGTTGGACAGGAGGAAAGACATGCTTTCCTCTCTGGCAGAGGGATATGCACCCTCGGATTGGGTCTCTGGGCTCTTCTCCTCTGATGTAAGGAACACTTCATTACTTGAAGTTTCATGGTCTGAAATTGCTTGCAGACCTGTCAATGATTTCTTGGCAGGACTGGCTTGATTGGACCCAGAGGGGGTTTTTAGATCAGTTAAGCTGGACACACTCTCACAGGGCAGGGCCATATTGTCCTCAAAAAGATTGTGCTTCTTGAGAACAGCAGCTTCCTTTATCACTGTGTAGGACCAGAAAATGAAAGGAAAAGTTTAGATTCTACCCTAAGCAGGCTGGATATTATGTTTTCAACCAGAACCCCAAGTATCCTCCCAACCAAATCCCACACACCCTTCTAGGGCCATCTCAATTCCTCCCTCCTGCATGAAACCTTTTATGGATCAATCACATTAGCCAGAAATGTTTCTATGGGCATTACATATGGATTAGATAGTTAGACTAGATGGAAGCAGTTTGAATTCTTTCTAATGACACTAGCTGGGTAACGCTGGATAGGTCACTTAACTTCTCTCAGATTTAACTTCCTCATCTAAAATTATTTAATAATAGCAACACACCAGAATTGTTGAGAAGATCAAATGAAATAAAATATGTGATGACTTTGCAAATATTAAGGTGCTTTACTCATATGGTTTAGGTAAGGTTCCTCTAGGCTCAAATCCATGGAGCTATGACAGCAGTAGGTAGCACTGATAAGTGATTTACAAAAAACTTTAAGTCCATTAATATATCTGATTCTGTGAGCTAGGTAACTTGATTACACAGATCCCTAATCTCTGCTAGGGTAAAGCAGGAAGAAGGAATGTATTTAAGCTCTACAGATGAGTCTGAGAGTTCTTTACATAGGAAAAGACTGAACTTCAACCAGAAAGGTCTTTCTTCCCCATCCTGAACTGCACTGATAGTGAGATTTATTCCTGCTGAGGAGAGTGTCATTCATCAAATGAGAGGGGAGGGGGAAGGTCTGGGCATTTGTCTTTATTTGGGATGACCCAGAGACTTTAAATGGCAGTTGCCTGGAAGAAAATTAATCTATTAGCTTCTCCTTTTATGCTCTCATTTCTTTCTTCTCTTTTTGCCTTCTTTGCTCAGGAAAATCCATATTATATATATTTCCTTTCCCCCTTCTGTATCTGTTGATAACAGTCTTAAATTGACTTGTAACCTGTTTCAGATTTTCCCTTTCTTAATTGGAGTACTCACCTCTGAGCACATCCAAGACTAAGAATTGCCCCTTACCTTTCAAAGTTTCATCAAGGATGGTCTGATACAAAATCTCCTCATAGACATTTTCAACCTGGATCACATTGGTATGATCTGCAAAGATGAACTGCTCATATTTCTGAAGCTCCTAGATAGTTAAAGAGGAAAAAGGCATGAGGTGATGGCCATTTCAGGAGAAGTTATAAAGGGGCCTGCCATATGTAAGCTATCTATATGTAAGCTACTTGATGGCAAGAATGGGGTTTTTGCCTCTGTAATCTCAGTGCCTAGAAGTTCCTTGTAATCCATCAACAAGCATTTATGTAGCACCCATTCTGTGCCAAGCACTATGAATATAGTAGATATTTAAAATGCTTGCTTCATTGAATTGAATTGAGGACAAGGTAACAGTGATCAACTACACTGGAAGTCAGAAGACTGGAATGTAAATTCTGAACTTTACAACTATCTATGTGACTTTGGATGATTTACCTCATCATGATGGGCCCTCAGTTTCCTCATCTGTAAAAAGAGGAGGGTTAGAGTAAATGGCCTCCAAGATACCTTCTGGTTCTAGAGCTATGCTCCAATCAACAATTCATTGGCTCTAGTCTGTAGCACCTTAGAATTCCCAAACTACAAGGAACCTTGGAAGTCATCTAGTCCAATTCAAGTCCCAGAGAAGTGAAAGGACTTGCTCAAGGTCACAAATTTGTAGAAAGCAAGCAGAGCATAGATTCAAATCCTTTCTTCCTTATTCTACATTTCCAGTGGTCTTTCCATAAGACCTACCTGATTTTACTCAATGATAACTACCATCAAATATTTTAAGAGTTCTTATGTGGATGATGGATGTGACTCCTGAAAATAAAGATTTCTCAAGGATGCCAGAAAGATGATTCCTATTCAGGTTTAGGTGGGACAAGATGATTTCTTAGGTCTTTTCCAAATCTGAGATTATATGATTTGACTTAAAGAACCCAGATTAAATGTGGAAAAGCTATAGGCAGTATGGTACTAGAGATAAAAGCACTGGATATGGTATGAAAGGACCTGTCTCTGACCTTGGACAAACTACAGCATCTCTGGTCCTCAGTTCCTTTATCTATAAATTGAGAGGTTTGAACTTCATGTTCCTTAATGACCCTTCCAGCTTGAAATCCATGACCATTCTCAGATCCATATTCAGTTCCCAATATCTAGGATCCTGATATGGAAGAGAGAAAAGGAACAGGCTCTATTTGGATGTAGTAGATGGTTTATTCCCTTATGAGAATACCAGCTGTAAGGAACTAGGTTTTGAAGGCAAACCTTTTGGCTTGTTTCATTCAACTATATTTACATCAAGGCATTATGCCAGTGAGAGATGTGTTTGAAAAACATGAAAGGAAGCAGGTTACACCCTGTAACCTGCTTCCTTATAACTGAAAAGGGGTCTCTGTGGTATAGCCAGGGGATCTGCATATCACAGGGGCATCTATCTCTCCCCTTCTATAATGGTAAGAATGACACCCAGAGGCATAGAAGCTGCTTCCATGTTGTCTTGATTCTTGAAATGCTTTCAGTCCCCAACTATCATCCTTATCCCACTATGGAGAAATTAGGAGCTGGAACTCACACACCAGGAAGGATAAAGTGAGATAAAACATCTCTCTGAGTGCTATCATGAATGTATATATACAAAGGAGTAGGCAATAACTATTTCCAAATGGATTCAGTGTATACTTTTTATCTTCTTTATGAGACCCTGAGCTCTTTTGGATCAATAAGCAAATGTATATTCAAGATCTGCCAAGAGCCACTATTTCAGGTGTTGGATGAACAGATACAACGAATAAAAAGATATTTGTTCACAAAGAGCTGAGAAAAGATAAAAGACAATTTACAGGCTCCGAAGGGACATGGACTTTCCTGGAGATGAATGCTAAGATGAGAGTGTAGAGGAGGAATTGATTAAAGCAAAGAAAGAGGGAGATTTGAGAATAGTATCCAGGAATTTGGAAACTTTGCTGCAGATGTTTACCAAAACACATATTATGAGGTCTATTCTCTCCCCGCCCCCAGAAAGTTGAGAGTAAGGACTTATTGATTATCCACTACCCACTGAGCACTATTTGGAACATGTACACCCTACTGTGGGTATCACCAAATATGATATTCTAGAGGTCCCAATCAGCATTGGCACTATCAGGTCAGCTTCCCAGATGGCATCAGCTACTTGAGGGGATCAAGGATGGATTTTCTAATGGTATATAAAGGTCATGAGTTTCTGCTGGTTGGCAGCAGGCAGACATTACTCAAAAGACTGGCCAGTAGTAGTGGTCAATCTTCTCTCCCTCATTATATTTACAAAGAGCATTTGTATAGGAAAGCTCTTAATATTGAAAATATTGAGTAAACTCTCATTAACTTGTAAGTTTTTGGAATTGGGGCATAATTGCACATTCATGCCCCATCAAGGTTAATCTAGAATAGTAAGTCTCAGAGAAAGGAGTGGCACCATGATATAGAGCAGGACTGAAGTTATGGCTTTCTGTCCCAGGACAAGATCCTCATTATTCAAAATTAGCCCATTTGTTGAATTCAAGGAAGCCTGGAAGGATTTGCATGAACTGATGCTAAGTGAGATGAGCAGAACCAGAAGAACATTGTATACCCTAACAGCAACATGGGGGTGATGATCAACCTTGATGGACTGGTTCATTCCATCAGTGCAACAATCAGGCACAATTTTGGAGTATCTATGATGCAGAATCCCATCCATATCCAGAGAAAGAGAATTGAGTTGTGGAGTTGAACAAAAACCAAAGACCTTTAATTTTTTTTTAAAAATGTTAAGATTAGGGGGAAAATTTTAAAATTCAAAATAAATAAAATAATAAAAATAAATAAATAAATGAAATAATAAATAAAATCTTTCTAAAAAGATTAGCCAATTTGTTAAAAAAAAAAAGTGTCACCATCCCCAGTGACCATCAGATCTCACATAGAGACTTCAGAAAGCATGATTTGACTTCTAATTCTCAGGGAAACTGATGAGTAGGTCAGAGATCCTAGTTAGAGTCAAGGTCATTTTTGTTCAATTAATAGTTCTATAGATCCAGGAATGGAAGAGACCAAGGAGGCCATCAAATTCCTTTACTGTGTTATCTTGTTTGGTTAGAATGTGATCTCACAGAAAGTAAGGACAGCTTTTCTTTTTGCTCTTATATGTATTCCTAGAACTTAGAACAGTATCTGGAAACATAGCAATAAATACTTGTTGACTTGAGATATTTGACCCCCTCATTTTACAGAAGAGGAAAATGAGGTTCAGAAAGGTTATGGTCTGCAGGCAGTCAGCTTCAGAGATAGAATTTGACCCCAGATTCTCTAATTCTAGTCATTCATCTTCCCATGTAGCCCTTAACACACACAGCCTATTTAAGTGACAAACTGAAGGAAGAACATCAGAAACATGAACTTCCTATGCATTACTATACACGGGGTACCATTGCCTTCTTTTCTTCTCTTCCTTTGGCAATAATGCTAATGGTATTCCAATTTTAGTCTCTGCTTTTTGTTCAGGTCTGAAAATGTCTTCCTCTGAAGGCATCCCTGGGAATCTTTCAATCTTTGCTTATCCCACTAGGACAGTAACTTAGTGATTATCTGTTCAGAAGGCCACATTTCTCTCTCCATTTTTGGAGGAATGGATGAAGATTAGAGCAAAGGTTGGGAGGCAGAGAGCATGGAAAATTAAGGTTACCACCAAACTTCTAATCAACACATCATTCTCTTTCTTAGTAATTCAATCTTCTTTGTAGGGTAGAGAGAGAGAGAGAGAGAGAGAGAGAGAGAGAGAGAGAGACAGAGAGAGAGAGAGAGAGAGAGAGAGAGAGAGAGAGAGAGAGAGAGAGAGAGAGAATGAGAGAATGTATGTATACCCTTAGGCTTGCTAAAATTAGTGTTTTCCATGTACTTACTAAGCCTTATTAAATACCCTCAGCCTTCTCAAGGAAATTAATGTTAAGCTTATTGACCAATGTAAAAGATACCAGAAGTATCTGCCTGGGAAGAAGTTATTGAATTATTCACCAGGATTTCTTCCTGGATCAATGATCCACTTGAACCCAAGAATACCAGAAACTATCAAACACCTTGCTGAATTTTCTGACTTTATTATACATTATTTCTATTCCTGCATTCTAGGGTCAAGTCCCACTGGCTTCCATAAGATTCCTCAAACATAATAATTCATTCCTCATTTTCTTACTTCTGCACAGGTTGGCCCCCCATGCCTAAAACTGGTACTCCTTCCTTACCTGAGCTACTTAGATTCCCTGGTTTCCTCAAAGGTCAGCTCAAGAACCACATTCTACACAAAAGCCTTGCCTGAATTGCCTCACTCCTTTGCAACAAGTGCCCTTAATTAAATACCTTCAAGATCTTCTATAGGAAGTCTTCCCCCCAAACTCCTTAGTTCGAGTGACCCCCTCTGTGGCTTACTTACAATTTTTCTTGTAAATTGCTTTTTGTATATTGATTTGCTTGTCTTCCCCATTAGATTGTAAGCCCCTTGAGGGAAAATTTTGTCTTTTGTTTTTCTTTGTATCCTCTTAGCACTATGCCACATAATAAATATTTATTGATTGACTGAAAGACCTTGCATATAAAAATCTCCTTGTATTTATGATGAATATATCTATATATCTACACATTTTTCTCCCCCAAAAGGATATAAACTCAGTGATAACTATGAGTTTATCTTTGGATGCCCCAGCACAAGACCTGACAGAGTTGGTGTTTAAGAAAAGCTTACTGAGGAGCAGCTAGGTCACGATCAAATACAGATCCTGAAATGAGAATCGAACACCAATTCTGAAGTCAGGAAAATCTGAGTTCAAATCCAGCCTCAGACATTTACTAGATGTTTAACCCTGGACCACCCACTGATTGCCACACAAAAAAAGAAAAATAATAAATGTTTATTATTGATGGATTAAATATACAATATATACAAATTCCCTTGGATCTTGTATCTGTTCAAAAAGGAAATAAGATGGCCAAAGGGCAATAAAAATGTGCATACCCTTTGATCCAGTAATCATGAAAAAGGGTAAAAACATCACTTGTACCAAAATATTCATAGCCGCCCTGTTTGTGGTAGCAAACTGGCATATGTATGTCATGGAACACTATTGTTCAATTAGAAACCAGGAGGGATGGGAATTCAGGGAAGCCTGGAAGGATTTGTGTGAACTGATGCTGAGTAAGATGACTTAGAACCAAAACATTGTATACTCTAACAGCAACATAGCGTTGATGATCAATCTTGCAACCATCAGGGACAATTTTAGGGTATCTACAATGGAGAATACCATCTGTATACAAAGAAAGAATTGTGGAGTTTAAACAAAGTTTAAACAAAGACCAAAGACTGTTACGTTTAATTTTTAAAAAAGGTGTCTATGTAATCTTGCTATCTCTTACATTTTCTTTTTTCCTTAAGGATATGACTTCTCTCTCAACACATTCAATTTTGATCAATGTATAGCATAGAAACAATGTAAAGACTATCAGACTGCCATCTATGAGGAGTAGGGGGAGGGAAGCGAGATTGGGGGAAAAATTTTAAAATTCAAAAAACAATTTAAAAAAAGGAAATAAGAGGGGCAGCTAGGTGGCGCAGTGGATAAAGCACTGGCCCTGGAGTCAGGAGTACCTGGGTTCAAATCTGGTCTCAGACACTTAATAATTACCTAGCTGTGTGGCCTTGGGCAAGCCACTTAATCCCATTGCCTTGAAAAATCTAATAAAAAAAACAAAAGGAAATAAGACCAGTGTGGACAACTTGTTCTCAATGAACTCATGCTGATTTGTGTAAGTGGACTACTGATTATTTTGCTTCAATATACACTCCTAAATTTCATTGACTGGACCTCTGATTTCCTTAGTGATTTCCCAGATAAGAAAACAACCTCTGCAATGCAGATTAGCATCTGTTTCATAATCTACAGTTTTAGAATAACCTAGAGTCTCTGAGAGGTTAAATAACTTGTCTAGGCTTATACAGCCAGAGTTCATTAGAGGCAACCCTAGAGGCAGACTACATAACAAAAGAAAATAAAAACTCACTGCCTGAAGGATTGGAAATTAAACTTACACATACTCTAGATACAGACCTAACAAGACCCTTCACTGAATATGGTTTATTCTTCAGGAGTAATGGAAAAAATCCTTGGCTTGGATTCAATAGAAATGGGTTTGAATTCTGACTCTGTCACAAACTTCTTATATAACCTTGGTCAAGTCACTACCCCATTCTGAACCCCAGTTTTCTCACTTTAAAATAGGGAAGTTGGGGGAGAGATTAAAAATGAAATAAGGAGATTACAAAAAATAAAATAAATAAATTTGAGATTAAAGTCTTTTTTAACTCCAATTCTATTATTAAATGTCTAAATATCTCAACTAAGATGATCTAAAGACAGATTAATTTTAAATGACAAGAAAAAATATATTGCTTTTTGACTAAGGTAATGAATGAGTAGGGGAAAGAAGAGAGGTATTCCATTCATCATTGTTTATCTTAGACAAGTACATAACCTTTCCAGGAAGTTTGATCAAGGATCTCCTAAATTATTGTCAGGTGCTAGGACTGTCTTTGGTGTATAGACCCCAATAGAAATTATGTCCAGCAGTGAATGCTAGGTGTTCTCCAATAAACATATAAGAAGTGCAGGGTTAAGTCAGGAACTCTGTTGATATGAGTTCCTCACTGAGAATAAGCGAGCTCTCCTTAGGAATGCCTACAACTGGGTGATTTCCCTCATCATGATTTGTTAAGGGATTCCTTCTCTCTCTTCTCGTTTGACTTTGTTTCACTGTCATTCTTTGTTGCCCTTTTACAACAAAGAACCCTTAACTCTCATCTTTTCAAGGGTTAACAGCATGTGATAAAGTTCAGGATCAAAATGTACCAAATTATGTCCCTGATCAGCTTGCTAAACCTTGTAATTGCTCATGCTGGTGGATAAAGTTTCACCACAGATTGCTATGGAAGAAGCATCTGGCTTAGGGAGTCATTCAGCAATAGGATATGAAGGTATTTGCCTATAGGACACTGGTTTACAACAGGTGATCACCATTTAACAGCTGTTTACTGTTAAAGGCCACTTTGGCGGCCTTCATCCAGTTTCTTACTTAATTGCTGAATAGTTTGCAGCTGGCAATAATGGGATTTTTTTTTTACAGCAACCTCAGAGGACAGCCGAAGCATATATATATATATATATATATATGTAAGAATCATCCCCCCACACACACACATTATATGACTAACTATAAATGAGAGTTGCATTGATATAGTAGTCAGGGAGCTGATTTTGGAGTAGGGAACACCTGGGATTATTTCTGACCTTTGCCACATATTGGCTATATTATTTAATCTCATTTCAAATCCTTAATTGATCTAACTAGTTCATATCTCAA